>NW_026692058.1:0-169971 GCF_021218885.2 Marmota monax | reverse complement strand
TCTCACTTTCAAACTGTGTATATTCTGCTGGAAAAGTTGCTTGTTTTGTCTTAAGATTTTTAATATGTCCAATAACGTCTTCCTTTGCTTCAATTACTTCAGATAATAAAGTAGAAATTTGATTTCATTTTCTTTCAAAAGTTATAAAAGCAGCCTTTAACTTTGCAACATATGCCAGTTTTTTCCAAAGCCCCTTTTGGCTGATATTCTAAGTAAGCATCAATTTCTGATTCACTCTCCATTTCCAACTCCAAGTTCCTTCATCAGTTAGGACTTCTGCAAGCACAGGAGCCCAATCTTTTATCTGTAGCAAGTGTTCAGTTAGAGACTTAATGTGATTTTCTTTATCTCTTAGAACTTGTTCTGTATGTACTTTCAAATGTCATTTTCTGAAGTTGGGAATTTTCATCCAAAGACTCTTTTATTGCTACTCTAACTGCTTCTTTATTCATTTTAAATATTCTTAAGGTTATTTTAGCTTGAGATTTGAGTGATTTTGATTCATCTTCTAGGGACTTAATTATTTTTAATATATCCACCATCAATTCACCCTTTTGAAAATGCTTAGTTTTCTCTACTTTTAGCTCATTTTCTAGAAAGAGTATTTCATCCTCAAGTTTAGATATGGACCTATCCAGGTTTTCATATATGGTCTCCAAATTTTCTGCTTCTATCAACTCCTTCTCTAAAATGGCATCCTTTAAAGATGACTCTAAGCCTTCATTCACTTTTTGAACAAGACTAACTTTTCCAAGTAGTTTACATTTTTCTTTAATTAGTCCAGAAAAGTTTAGAGCAAGCTTTTTTTCTTTTCTCACATAACACCTGCTTCTCACATCCTGATAACTTCTCCACAAAAACAAGAGAACAAAAAAAAATCCAATAGCTGAACATATTAACAACTCCCATGGACAGCCATAAGGACTAGGATATGTTTCCAATTCTTCAGACAATGCACACCACAACCCTGATTACTTCTTCCGGAACCACCCCAAAATAGGGCTGAGGAGCAGCTGTTGATCCTTCATCATGCTAAGGCTACATTGGCTATTCCCTCCACAACCACACCATAAAAGGCTGTGGACACTCAGGCCTTTGGTCAGGAACAAATCTGAACCAGGCAATGGAGCAGACCATTGTGAACCAACAAGGGGTGGGGAGTGCTGTGGGCATGGGCATGAAAAGCCCTGGTCATGGGCTCCCAGGGGCCTAGCACACTCACACTCTCTGTAAGAGAAGTTGTGGCCCCTTCACTATGCTGTACATCCTGAAGCAGCACAGGTTCAAACCTGTCTCAATCAAGCCAGGGAGGAGATCTCTCCAGGTCACCCACCCATTGGTTTGTTTTAGGCCAGGCCAAGGCAGAACTTATTATGTGCCATTCTGTAATGTCATAATATCACCCAGTTTGATGTCACTAAAATTCTAAAGCTCTGTAAAAATTTTAAAGATCTAGTATATCATATATTTATATTTGTACCAATTGTTCTTTTGTTTTAATGTTTCATTCCTTTCTCTCCTCTCCTGCCCCTTATCTTTTTTCTTCCTTCCTTCCTTTCTTCCTTCCTTTCTTCCTTCTTTCATTCCTTCCTTTCTTCTTTCTCCCTGTTATTTTCTTGCAGTGTTGATGGTTATATTTCAAGGCCTGGTACATGCTGAGCTAGATCTCTAGCACTGAGCTACATCTCCAGGCCTGTTCACACTTTCTATAGAAGCCATGTGAATTATTGGCATAGAAAACCTCTTGTGTTCTTTTCACTTCTCATAATATGTAAGTACTTATAAGCAAACTCGTCAATATTTACATATGTATCAATGAGAATGAAAAGATAAGTGAGTCTTGCATCCAAAAAAAAAAAAAAAAACAGAATAAAATGTTGCATGGGATTCTCAAACCAGAGTATTCAATAGGAAGCAGTGTTTATTTGTGTGCATCCAGCCTCAGTGGATTCTTATCCAAAGGCTGAGCATTTAGTGTAGGAGTGATCCCTTATATATTCTGGTTAGTTTCATTTTTACATACTAGCCTTTGTCTTCATATAAGTTAATACACATTCCTGTTTGGGCATTCTATTTCTATACCACAAATTACCAAAAATGTTCAAAACTGATTTCTGGATGGACCACAATGATACATATGGCATCATATTATCTTTCTTTTGCTCTGAGAAATATGTGGCACAAAATGTAGCTCAGTGGTAAAGCACCCCTGGTTTCTATTCCCAGTACCAAACCAAATAAATGGCAGATGCAATGCATTTAGGGGAGAGAATTTAGCATTATAATGAGTTAGAGTGAGCAAAGTTTATTCTGTGTCAGTTAGAAGAGGAGCTGTGTATCTTTGACTGATTTAAGCTGCTTCTTCCAGGCCTTTTCTAAAGATCAGTTTCTGAAACAAAGAAACAACTTCAAGTGAAGTTACCAGTGAGCAGCTTTCCACCTGCAATCACAAGTGTTCCTAAGTTCCTGCCTGGCAGCTGACCTCTTTGCAGAATGTTTCCTGGTGGGGAGAAAAGTATGAAGGGGGCAGATCTTGACATCTGAATCCCTTGGGGGATCCCCTTCCTCTTAGGCTATTCTAACCAACTCCATGCCAGCACCTCTAGTATCTAAGATGCAGAGAGTTTGAATGACCTCTGAATCTATGGTATTGAGCCCTAATCCAAGGCCCTTGACTCACTCCATATCCATGGGTTGTGGTTGTTTTCTAGGGCACCTCAAGGCCCTAATTTTGGAGAATTTCATGTCCATACTACCTGTATGACCTCCAGTTCACTGAGTGCTTTGACTGCAGTACCTGGATTTGAAAAGGAGTTTCTCCAGGCAGAAGATTCAGTCTTCCAACCAGGCTGTCTTGACCTTGACCCTACAGAAGGCAGTGCCCTTGGAGCTACCCAGTATACCAAATTTGGGCTCTAAATTATGGGGTTGAGTCTTAGCAATTGTTGCCAGACAGGCATTTCTACCTTGTGCCCATGATCTCCCTCCCTGAGGTAGTAGTTACACATTGATGGAGGCTGAAGGCTATCTAGGTGCCAGCCACTCAATTTTTACACTTCCTCTGCCCACTGGTATCAGAATCAGGTTTCTCTTGGCCTATTTCCCAAGACCCAGGTGACCCAGGAGGCTTTAAATATTAGTTGCATTCTTCAAAGGGACACCTTTGTTCTAAGAGGCTGCAGTAATAGGAATCACCTGCAGGTTTTCTTCTAGACCATCTTGACAGTGGGGTTGTGGTGGGTGCAGTCAGGAACTCCTTTACATACACTGTCATTTGTGGCTAGAGCCTGACCCAGAAGCCTGTTGTCCTGGGCTAGAGAAAGCATATTTGGGCACATTGTACGGAAATTTTTGGTTTGGGGTACAAACGGTGTGAGGAAGCTTGAAAACACCTCAGAAGACCTTCCTGGGACACTTGGTTAGAGGTGCCAAGGGGAGAGACATGGCTACTGAAACACCATCTCATGAGCCATTACTGCTCAATAGCCATAGATTAAAAGCCACATCTTCATGCAGTGGTGACTGCTAATTGGTGACTGAAGCACAGTAGGCCAGAGCAGTTCAGGCCACAGACTCCTATGAATCAAGACGTGGTAGCTAAGCTCTCCAGGCCCTGAGTGTGGATAAGGGCAGAGATACAATCAGATACAAATAGCTCCTTCTTATTCTGAGACTTCTGACTGTTTCTGAGTATCATAGCTGGATTCTTGCATGAGCAGAATCATATGTAATAGAAGAGAAACTTCACTGAGAGATGATTTTTGAATTGTTCATGTTACACATCTCAAGAGTGGGTCAACCCAGGTTGAATTCAGGAATTGTCGCTTGACCCAGTCCCTCACACACTCAGCTCAGGGAGCTGCTGTCCATGGTGGGTCAGCAGCTCTAGGGGATGATCCTGTTGAGCACTGTGTTCTATCCCTAGTGGCAGGATTTTTCATTCACTGTGCTCTGCCATCGTCCTAAGGACCTTGGGTAAAGGTGATCTGCATTTTATAGGAGAGAAAATAAAAGCCCCAAGGTGTGCTGGGATTTGACAATGAGCACACAATTAGTAAGCATCAAACAGGGACTAGACCAGGGCATCTACAAGCTCTTTGTTCATGGGCCTGGCCTCATGACTTTTTATGGATGGGGAAGCTCTCAGAAATCAGGAGTAGATCTGCCTGTTTGGGAGGGAGATTTAGGTGAAGGTGGAATCTGACCCACTTCCTGTGTCTGTAGCACCTGTGAGGTTTTGCTTTGACTCGTATGAGTCATGTCCTGGGGCCAGATGGGGAATCCAGTATAAAGTTTTTCTTATTGTTTTGATATTACCATAATGGAAAGTTGCTTAAAATTAAATTTTTAATAAATCTTTAAAATATTTATTGGTGCTGGGATCAAATTTAGGGTCCTTCTGCATGCTATGTGCAGACTCAACACTGAGTTACTTGCCTAGCTCCTGATCAGATTTAGGAGGAAGTTTTCCTATTTCCAGAGGTTAGTCAAGATGAACTTAATGAATAGAGTCAATTTCTGGGACTTATGGGAAAAGTATTTGCCAAAGAGTAACGTGTGTATGTTTTCTCTATCACTGCCAATTTCTGTCTTCAGAAGGCTAGTGTTGGTGTACATCATGGCAGTGTGAGTTTAGAAGAAGCCCTCTTGATTGCTGTTAATGAGCTAGAAAGAATTGCTGTTTCTAATGTCTTACTGCAGGGACCACCCTGTTGCTGTGTAGTGGTAGGAATTCTAGTCCATGGCTTCTTTTGTCTCCAGGCTGAAGGATGACTTTTAAGCCTGTCCAAACTGTTGCATACCATCACTGGTGTCTCATACAATGGAAGTGAGAAACTAAGTAAATGAAGTGGAAGAAGCCAAGGACACTCTCGGACCCAGCCTGTGGGCCATACCCTGAATGGTGTGACCATGAGAATAAGGAGAATGTTCTGCTCTCAAATGGCTTATCTGAGTCATCTGGACCATGAGGGTACTCTCCATAAGATTGATAAATTGTTTGTAGTTATTACTGTGAAGTCCCCTCACCACACTATCAGATCAATGTTTGACTGGTGAAGCAGGAGATGGGATTCTTAGAGAGCATGAAGTTCATCTTTAGAATTCTGTCTACTGGACATCATATCATTGAATTATTGGGACATCTTTTCAGTAATATTATTATTCTCTATTTAGACAAATAAGCTGAGGAATGGACAAGTGATGCCACAAGTTCACAGAGCTTTAAGTGGAAAAACCAAGGTTTAAACTCATGAAGCCTCATCCCAGAGCTCACAGTCTTAATCTTTGCAATGTGTGCATGAAAAATGCCCAACATCCACTAGCAGGGGACTCAGAAAGAGGAACACAGAAATTAACAGGAATGAAATGTGGATGGAAAACACCAAGTCTCGTGCCAGGTGCATCTGTCATCTCATTGCATCCCCACAACTACTCTAGGAGGTGTTAATATTAAAGTATGAGTGAGTCCCAAGTCAGATTTATCTGAAACTCAAGCATAGACCACTGTAACCTACTGTGGTGTGCTCCTCACCTTCTGTTGGAAGCCACTAGAATCCTCTAGCCCTTGATCTGGCTCAGCTTTGTGTCTGAGATCTCAATCTGCAAAAGGAGTTGGGGCAACAAGACAGTGACCTCCACCTCCCAGGTTGCTTGTTGGTGAAGCTCACTATCATGTCCACCTTACTCTTTTGTTATTAATATTTTTTTAGTTGTAGGTGGACACAATACCTTTATTTTATTTGTTCATCTTTATGTGGAACTAGGGATCAAACACAGTGGCTCATGCATACTATGCAAGTGCTCTACCACTATTTTGTAGTTTTCTTATAAATGGTCTAAAGATTACCTGTTAATGTTTTACAGAGGTACTGCTTTAAAAACACACAACCTGGGTTAATTTGAGATAATAAGCCATCACCTACAGACCCCAATTAATAAAAAAGTTAAATAATTAGAAAGTATAGACATTAAAGCCCAGTACTCTTAATATAAGGCTGTTAAAATTTATTTGATGGATGTTTAAGATGAAGATTTAAAATTAAAGTTAAATCAAAAGGGCCAAGAAAACCAGTATTTGGCTCTTGCTTTCTGAGTCAGTCTGAATTCAGGGAACAGGGGACTTCTCTAAAGAGCTTTGTAACTCTGGGCCACATAATCTCCCAATCAGGGAGATTAATGAGACCACTAAAGAACAGAAAGCCAAACAGTGCATTTTCTATGAAGAGGAGGGTCATCAGAGAAGGGAGACGTCCCTGATGCTTCTGAGGGAAGCCACGTTGTCAAGCAAGACCTGGACCCATCCTAGCGCAAATGGCACTAGCAGAACTGGGAAGCTGCTGTATTTCTTTTTATTCATTTTAATTTGAATCCAGTGCTATCAAAAGGTGTAAAGGAACCTAGGACATCTTCCATTTTATTAATTTTCATTTATTGGTTGTTTTTAGTTTAAAAAAATCATTTTTATTTTTATTTTTAGTTGTTTATGGGCAATTTATTTTATTTTATTTATATGCTGTGCTGAGAATTGAATCCAGTGCCTCACATATGCTAGGCAAGTGCTCTACCACTGAGCCACAACCCACAGCCCATAAAATTTATTTTGATATAGTCCATGTTTGTATAATATCTAATTCTATTTTGAGTTGCATTCTTTTGATGTACATGGTGCTGGGATTCACTGTGTTGTATTCACATATCTACATGGGAAAGCTGTCAGAGACTTTCCACTGTCTTTCCTTTGTTTATCCCCCTCCCTTCCCTCCATTACCCATTGTCTAATCTACTGCACTTCTATTCCTCACACCCCTCTCATTGTGGGTTAGCTTCCACATATCAGAGAAAATATTTTACCTTTGTTTTTTTGAAAATGGCTTAGTTTTAGATAGCATGATAGTCTCCAGTTCGATCCACTTGATGGCAGATAGCATAGTTGTTTTCTTTTTTCCTGCTAATTGATATATTTGTTTTTAAATATTTTATTTTTTAGTTGAAGATGGGCACAATATTTTATTTTTATGTCGTGCTGAGGATTGAACCCAGGGCCCTGCACTTCCTAGGAGAGTGCTCTACTGCTGAGCCACAATCCCAGACCATGGTATCTTATTTAAATCTACTTTTATAAGATTTGTTCTAATTCTACATGACAGCAGAATGCACTTTGACATATCATATATGAATGGAGTAGAATTTCTCATGCTTCTGGGTGTACATGATGTAGAATCACATCAGTCATGTAGTCCTATATGTACATAGGATGGTAATGTCTGAATCATTCTACTATCCATTCTATCTTCCATACCCCTTTCCATCCATTCACTCCTCTACCCAATCTAAGGTAACTCTATTCTTCCATAGCCCTCCCCCCCACAACTGTGATTAGCATATGCATATCAGGGAAAACTTTCAACCGTTGTTTTTTGGGGATCATGCTAATATCACTTAGCATAATATTCTCTAGCTTCATCTATTTACCAATAAATGTCATAATTTCATTCTTCTTTAAGGCTGAGTAGTATTCCATCATATATCTATGTGTATATGTGTGTATACATATGTATATGTATATATTTATGTATATTCTCACACACATCACAGTTTCTTTATCCATTTATCTGTTGAAAAGCACCTAGGTTAGTTCCATAGTTTATCTATTATGAGTTGAGCTGCTATAAACATTGTTGTGGCTGGTTCACTGTAATATGCTGATTTTAAGTTTTTGGGGATAAACTGAGGAGTGGGATCACTGTGTCAATTTTGCTTCCATTCCATGTTTTCTGAGGAATCTCCATACTGCTTTTCATAATGGTTGCACCAATTTACACTCCCACCAGCAAAGTGTGTGTGCCCCCTTTTCCCCATATCCTCGCCAACATTTATTGCTTTTCTTGATAATCGCCTTTGTGACTGCGGTGAGATGAAATCTTAGAGAAGTTTGGATTTGCTTTCCTCTAATTGCCACCCATGCATGTTGAACATTTTTTCATGTATTTGTTGGTCAATTGTATTGCTTCTTCTGTGAAGTGTCTCTTCAGTTCCCTAGCCCATTTATTGATTGGTTATTTGGGTTTTTTTGATGTTAAGTTTTTTGTGTTCTGTATGTATCCTGGAGATTAATGCTCTATCTGAGGTGCATGGGGTGAAGATTTTCTCCCATTCTATAGGCTCTCTTTTCACATTATTGATCATTTCCTTTGCTGAGAAGATGCTTTTTAGTTTGTATCCATCCTTTTTTTTTTATCTGGATTTTACTTTTTGGAATGTAGGAATCTTGTTAAGGAAGTCAGATCTTAGGCCAACATGGTGAAGATTTGGGCCTACTTTTTCTTCTATTAGGCACAGGGTCTCTGTTCTAATGCCTAAGTCTTTGATCCATTTTGAGCTGAGATTCATGCAGAGTGAGAGAGAGGGCTTTACTTTCTTTTTGCCATATGTGGCTTTCCAATTTTCCAAGCACCATTCGTTGAATAGGCTTTCTTTTCTCGAATGCATGCTTTTGGCACCTTGGTCTAGCATGAGATAACTGTGTGTTTTGTGAGTTTGTCTCTGTATCTTCTATTCTGTACTATTCATTGGTTATGCATCTGTATTGGTGTTTGCACATCTGTTTTGGTACTGATACAATGCCATTTTTGCTACTGTGGCTCTGTAGTACAGTTTAAGCTATATGATTATGATGTGTCCAACTTCACTCATCTTGCTGTGGATTGCTTTGGCTATTCTGGGTCTTTTACTTTTCCAAGTGAATTTCCTGATTGATTTTCTAGTTCTGTGAAGAATTGTCATTGGGATTTTTATATGAATTGCATTACACTTCATGCTCAAGTACATATTAGTTAAAACAATTTCAACATTGACCTGACATCTATATGGTCAAAGGTGTCTGTTGACCCAGGAGCTGTCCCCTGCATACTTGGTGGTAGGTAAGCTGAGGTTACTCTGCATTTCAACATTAACAGCATCTTAGAGTTGAGTCTACTTTGCATGTTGGTGCTAAGGTCTGGGTTCAGCCACACTTCACCACTACACAGACAGGAATACTTTCCCGGGTTTTTTAAACTTTTAATTTTGTCTGAAGGTTTCTTTGGTTCATTCAATCACTTTGCTTGATCAACTTCTGAATGCTAAGAACTAGTAATCATACAGAATTGTGGGTTTAATGTGGTATATTCATTTACACATAAGAATGTAATTTTATCATTAAATTGTTAACAATTTTTGACCAAGGTATTGTAATTTTGCAGGGTGTCCTTTTGCCACCAAAGTGGTCCTCTCTGTCGAGCATCTCCTCATGTCTCCATATCAAAGCACCTGGTGGCTTTCAGTTAACACCAGTTGAATGAGATTATTATCCCCTGGAACCAGGGCACCCCTTTCTGCATCTGTTCTCATCCAGCCCCTGCTGGGTGGCATATGGTGTGCATGGCTATGGGTGGAGGACGAGGCAAAGTGCATCATGCTAAGTCAGCCTTGATGTCCTGTGGGGCCCTCTGGATACATTAACACAGTCTTGCTTCACAAGACCTGTATATTTTGAGAGGAATCAGCAGCGATGGTTGCAGCAGTAATTGGAGGCATTGCTGGAGCTGCGCTGGTGGCCTGTCTGACCTCCTGGCTCACAAGTCTGGTTCTGAAGTTGGAGCTGCCTTCTGCATGTGGGTGAGGGACTGGGACAAGAGACATCTGGGGCCCCAGAGGTGGTGCAGGGCTTCCCTGCAGGCACCTTGCTCTGCAGGGAGTAGCTGCCCCTTGTGCAGGCCCCACAGGGGCTCTTAGTGTCTTCCTGCAGGAGGCTGAGCCAGCAGAGCTCAAGCAGGGTACCTGAGAAGCCAGAACCCTGCTCAAGGTGGCAAATCCAGCCAGGGAGGAACAAAGGTGTTTTTTTCAGCTCAAATTAGTGAGGTTGCCAGAGGCTGCTGTCATCAAAAGGTGAGCCCAGAGCTTTCTTTCTTTGGTGATAATGAGTATCTGGGTTTCCTGGTCTGTTTTTCAGCGATTGTACTAAAAATTAGCTAAGCAGTATTGCATTTGCTTCCAGTGGCTCTGGTGGCTTGACGGCCTTCTGGATGTTGGCTGCTTAGGGGAGACAACACGGTGGGGCATGGAGGGGAGTGTGGGCACCTGCCTGGAAGTCCTTGGGGGCTGGGTGTCTTTGGTTCTCTGTTCTGGGTTTTTCTCTCCTCTGACCTCCAAATGGGCTCAAGAGGGTCCTCCTGGGCTGAAGGCTTAGCCCTTTACAGTCACCTGGCAGCTGATAGGCAGGACAAAGTTTGGGGGTTTGAAAATAGCCATTCTTCAAAACCAGCTGCTGAGTTGTTTGCCCATGAGGAAGCTCTGGAACAAGCCACTAGTTGCTATTCATCAGCTGAGGCTCTGAGCACTGGTGTGTGTCTCATCTCATGCAAGCAGCCTCATTGGGCTCTGGTGAACATAGGAAATAGGCACAGGAAGATGGAGTAACTTGCCAAAAGTCACCCAACCAGGTAGCACCAGAACTAGGACTTGAACACTGATTTTCGGTCACTTGCCTCTTGGTTTTTGGGGAATGGTAGGGACTGAAGTGACTGGGGTACCATCAAACATGGCAGTCTTCCTATCAGCAGTTGTGGCCACACTGCGGTGAAGGCCAGCTCGGGCCACTAGAGCTAATGTCTCAGGAGAAGCCAGGAGTCTTCTTAAAATTCTTAAAATGTAAAATACTCTGATTTTAACCAAGCTAGAATATTCTGAGTGGGTCAACCCTCAGGGAGCACAGATGATCTTGGAATATTAGTTTATCCTGGGTCCAGAATCCCTGAGTGCCATCTCCAGAAGGACCCCATACCCACCCTCTTCTGGGCTCTGGGGGCTTCTCAGCTCTGTCTTTGGGCAACCTGCCTCTCCAGGTCCTCCCTGGATTCTGCCATTATTCTGAGGACATCTAGCTTATCCTCCAGGTGACAGTCCTGTAGATAAGCACCCACTATCCTCACAGTTCCTGCTTGAGACCCCTTGAGAAGAAATCAAACCTCAGATTCCTTCCTTGGGCTGACCCAGTATGTGCCCTCCTACCTTATTCTGAACTTCTCTTCACAGCCTGATCACCCCAGCCTTCCTGCTTTTCCTCAATGCACCAGCCTAAGGGCTCTCTTCTTCTTAAAACTCCTTTATTTTGAATGGATTTGAGATGTGGAGAAAAATCACAGGAAGAGTACAGAGAGCCCCTCACACTTTCCTCAGCCTCCATGAAGCTGCTTCCTAAAGGGAGGTGAACAAAGGCCACCTGGAAGAGGTGGCCCTTCAGCTGGGAGCCTAGTGATGAGAAGGAGCCAACTACTGTATATAGAGACCCGGGGAGGGAGAAGGCAGTGCAAAGGACTTGTGGCTTCCTCCTTGTTCCTGGTGTGACTGGCAGAGGGCTGGTGACTTGGGAACTGATCAGCAGGAGCAGCAGAGCAGGCTCCTCATCAGAGATCATAGCCAGCATCCCTACCCAGGACAATATTTGAGAAAATCAAATTAATGGCAAAAGATTTCATATGAAAAGCTAGATTTATGACTTTGAAAAACTATTGGAGGGATGGAGTGGTGTCAGCAGGTGCCTATTTCTTGTACAGAGGGGCACAGCTCCCAGGCCACCTGATTCTCTTGAGTCCTGCATCCAGCCTGCTGATGCCCTCAGCTGCACATGTGTTTGTTACCTGAAGCCCAGCAACTCTGAGTTCCTACTTCCAGGGTGAGCCCCCCAGTGTGGTTGGAAACCACACCATAGAGGCCAGTGGAGTGTAGGGGAAGGGCCAGGCTCCTGCCAGACTGCCTGGGCTCAAGTCTGGGCTCCGTTCCACCCAGCTGTGTGACTCTACAGTTTGCATACCCTCTCTGAGCCTCAGTTTCCACATCAAATGGAGCAAGTAATAGTAACTGTGGTTGTTGGGAGAATTCCTCTGGTTGGATACTGTACAGGGCTGTGGCAGAGTGTACAATGTGAATGAAGTGGAATCTGGAGCATTTCACCCCCCAGGCATCCACAGCAGGAGGCTCCATGCTGGGCAAGGGTGTGTAAAAGTAACACAGGACACCTCTATTCACTGAACTTGCCAGACAGGCACAAACAAGAAGCATGCATGGGGAGGGGCATACAGTCTCTCCAACCCCTTGTCCACATGCCTTTCCCTGTCCGTGGAGCAAGTCTTTGGGTTTAGTTCTGCCATCACTGTGCTGGTGGCCTTTGGCAAGTGTTTCCCTGCTGGGATTTTCCACCACTGGCCCCACGGGCCACCAGGAGGGGGTAGGCGAGGCTTCCAGGGCTGGACACCTATGTGTCCAGGAAAAGTGGGGATGAGCAAGGTTAGGGTCTAAGAAGATTGCTTCCTGAGGAACAGACAGTCACTTAAATCTGGAATGACTTGAGTACCCCACAGGAGGACATCCCCCTCCCGCATTCCCACCAGTGGAGTGTCGTGAGGCAAGGAGTGGATAGTTCCAGCAATGGCTCCATGGATGTGATTTGACAGACACAATGTTGAGCACAAAGTGTCATCACAGACAGTCACAGGGTAATGCTGTTTATATGAAGCACAAAATTCTAGAATCTAACATTTGGCAATATAAGGATACACTACCAAATATTAATGCAGAAGTCCCCTGGGGTCAGCAGGGAGCACATTTATGAGAATGGTTTCCAAGGTTGGTAGTTGAAACTTGAGTCATCATTGTGTCCTGCACAACTCCTGTAAATTTTAGGAATTGTGTAATACATTTTAAAATGTTTTTTTTTTTCTAATGAAAATTTGCACAGCTAAAAAATAGGCCTGTAATTCACTGGGCTGGATGCTCTACAATTTCCTTGCTGGACATGAGGCTCTAGGATGTCCTGGTTGTCCTCAGAGGCCATCAGAGTGACCCTAGGTTTAGGTTGGCCAGGTGGTACTGTGGAAAGGGAATTGGTCAGAAGAGGCTCAAGTCCTGCCTGGGTCCTAGTGGTTTCAGACAATAGCTGTGTCCCTTTGAGTGTCACTTTTCTCCACTGTGATATGGGGAGAACTTAGTCACTAATCCCCCAGGGTTGGCATGAGGATTTTTGGAGGTGATGGTGCATGGAGTCAGTTCAGCTTTGATTCAGGGAATGTGCCATACATCAAAGGCTGCTGAGAACAGCACAGTGAGGTCCCAGGTAGAGGGCAGGAAGTGGTGGGTTAACAAGTATATAATCCTTAAAGAAAGTTCTGCTTCAGTCACTGCTAGGGCTCTACCCCAAGGAGCCTGCCATCTCAAGTTCAAGCCCACAAGGACCAGCTGGCCTTTAAGCACATGGGCTCAGAGCCTTCTCCTGTTCTGGTCATGTGCACAGCTGTGCCCCTTAGCCACAAGCTCACTCTGACTCATCAGAAGCCTAAGGCTCACTTTGACCTCCAGCTGACCTCCTCCCCTTCCCAGGGTAACATGGCTTGGGGCCCTCCCACTAACATGGGATGATGGTGCAGCCTGTCCCCCTTTTACCTGTACACCTTCCCTCTGCTGATGGAGGGCTGGACCCCATAAGGTGCGGTGCCTCTCAGGCGAGAGCAAGTCCAGGCAGTGCTCCCTGTGTTGGCACAGTCAGGGCTCAGGAGTGAGCTGTTTTGGGGGCCAATTATGTTCCTCTTTGTCACCCAGTAGGGTTGTCTCCTGTTGTGCTTTGGGTGCAGGGTGAATCCTGCGAGTAACAGGTGTGCACTTTGCAGAGTGTAGTGCCAGGCTCGCCCACAACTTGATGGAGCAAGGGACAGGAAAGCAGCTTGCTGACAGGGATTTCTTGGGCTGCTGGCACAAAGGAGGGAGGACTCAGCATGATGTCTGAGGAAGCCAGCACCCCACACCTGGGATCTTGGGGCTCGGGAAGCTGAGGTGGGCTGCTCTTCCAACTGGGGTGTGTGTCTTAGTCCCCTGTTTGCTGGCTCTTGTGACAAATCCTCAGAAAGCTGGTGTCTTTAAACAACAGAAACTGGTTTTCACATATTCTGGAGGATGGAAGTTCAGAATCATGGTATTGGTGGATTGGCTCCCTCTGAAGCCCAGGGAGAGGTCTGGGACTGGCTCTGGTGCTGCCAGCAGTGCTTGCGGTCCCTCTGGTTCTCTCCGTCTTCACTTGGGGCTCTCTTGTGTCTCTGTGTGTATCTGGCATCCTGTCCCTTCTCTTATGAGGACACTTTCATTGGCATTAGGATGACTCATCTCAAGACCCTTAATGTCATCACATTGGCAAAACCTTATTTCCAAATCAGGTTGCATTTATAGGAACTAGGGTTGAGACTTGGAAACAGCTCTTTTGGGGACTGCTGGGGCTTGAATGTATCCCAAGCATTTATGGGTTAGAAACTTGGTTCCCAGTGTGACTATGTTGAGGGAAGGTATCTCTGAGGTTAGGTGGCCATGAAGGTTCTTCCATGAGGAATGGATTCATGTGGTCTCACTGGGGTGGGATCCTGATGAAAGGAAGAATTTGGCCTGGTCCCCCTCCCCCCATGCATGGGAGTACACTCTTGCCCTTCCACCATCTGCATGAGGGACAGAGCAAGTAGTTCCTTGCCATTTGCCAGCATCTTCATTGTGGACTTCCAGCTCCAGAACCATAGGAAATAAATTTCTCTTCTTTATAAGTCACTCACCCTCAGCTATTCTGCTACAGCAGCACAGACCAGATGAAACAGGGACATGCTTCCCCGACACTGCATGAGGAAAATGATGTTAATGCCCTTGTAAATCACAGGTGTCTGAGTCCAGGCTGCAACTCATGCAGGTCCTGGGATTCTGCCTCCATCTCCCAGTCTGCTGTTCTCAGTGCTGTCCCTATACTTAGGCACTGGGCAGGAGAGACAGGCATGGGACACATGTGAATGAGAGACCTGTTGTGAGTAGCAGGGAGTGATGGGGCCTGAGGCAAGCTTCATGGTTTAGGCGCTAGCTAAAGAGCAGTGACCAGGGCTGTCAAGGTGTTGCTGCTGGTCAGGGCACTAATCCATCTAGCTCAAAGATTATTTTATTTCTTACAGAAAAGCAAGAAATATTAATATTGTATTACCAATTTCATTTTTAGAAAACCACTGAGTAGGTTAAACAAACAAACAAACTCTGTGACTCAGATGGAGTTCCCAATGACTGTTTCTTAAACTTCTGGACAGAGAGTCCAGAGAAAAGTGGGGATGGTGGCCTGCCTGTATTCCTGGGGTAATTCCCATGTGCTCAGAGCCCAAGAAAAATGCAGTCTTCTGTTTAACAATGACAAGAAAAAGTGCCTTTAAAAGGAGAGAATATAAATCCTTTCCCTTACTTCTAGGTCTCTCTCATCTGTCATAGAATTTCTATTTGCTCTTTAATGATATTCTGAAAAACAAAAATTAAAACATGAAATCATAGCATAAATATTACCATTTATTTTAAGTGTGAAATACCAGCTTTCGATGCAAATATCAGAGCTATTAATGCTTGTGCAGATGCCTCAGATTTACACTGCTCCTGCTCTGAAGCTCATGCCTGTGCAGGTATTTTGTTCCCACTGGAGCAATAGAAGTTCTGCCATGAACGGATTTGGCAATTTTATTTGACTTCTTAAAAAGGTTCACATCCTACCAGCACCTTCTCCACAGCTGGCCAATGAGCTGAGAAGGAGCGGAAGCAAAGGGCTCTGGGTTTCCCTGCCTCTGTTCTCTTCATATGTGACCATGTTCATCAAAAGTGGTTGGCTGATGCAGGAAGAAACATGGATGGTAAAGGATACAATGAGTTCCTTGGTTGAGATTTATCTTTGTCATCATAGGTGTCCATCAATCACTCCACTTTAATGCCAGAAAACACACTCTATGGATGTTCACAGTTTCTTTTGTATGCATCCACCAAAGGACACTTGTGAACATGCACCTTGTTTAAATGCTGAATCCAGCCAGACCTGAAGCTTAGCCAACCTGTAAACTCACCAACAATATAGCTGCCTTTCAATTCCAGCTTTATGTAGACTTACATGGTTTGAGTGTTTTGCGCATTGAAGGAATCATTTTTTGTTTTAGTAGTGAACTGATGAAGGAAGTCTCATCTGAATTATTGAGAGGTCCAAAGCCAAGAGGCTGCCTGAGTGACATTCCTGTACATGCAGTTGCACAGTAATGCACCACATGGCTAGGTTGACTTGTGGAGTGGCTTTGGCAGGTGGTAGGAATTGACAACTCACTTGACATACAGGGAAATTGATTCTCAGGGGGATGATGTGACTCATCTTGAGGCATAAACTGGCAGTCTGGCTGCAGCTCAGGTGTCTACTTGCCTTCCCTGAGCTCAGCTGCCTCCCCATCAGATGGCAGCAGAGCTGGCAGTATTACTTAGTGAATTTCCCTCTCTTATTTAAACAATCTCCCACGTTTCCAATTTAGAATAAATATAAATGGAAATTAGAACAAGGTCATCAAAATTTCATGCTGTTAAACCTGAAAGTGCCTATAGGAGCTCAAAATTACTGTCACAAAGAGGTCCATATAATCTGTTTAATAATGCACATTCTACATCTGGGGCACCCCAGAAATTCTTCACGTTGGCTCAGCAGTTCTTCACTATTGTTTTCCTGTCTTTATTTCATCCTTGCTAACAAAGCAGTTTACATTGAGAAGGAAGTGTGCAAGGGCTTTACTCTTTTTATTAGGGGCCTGAGGATGAGTGTCAACATGCAACCAGACTCTGTGATGGCATGTGGTGGATTCTCACTGGTGGCTATGACTGCTCCACCTGTGGCTCAGCATCACCTAAGAGGATTTCTTGCTCAGATACCACATGGTTGTGCATGTCTGTCAGGCAGGGGTCCTCCATGTGGGGATCAGGAACCCAGGAGGCTTCCAGCTGTTGGCTCCACCATACTCTAGGGCCTCAGTGTCTGCCATTTTTCCCCAGTGCAATGTGACAGCTATTGATTCTGGCTTTCAGTTGATGTGTGACACTTGGGCTCATAGTTTATGGGCCAGAAGTAATACTATGGCCACACCTGGGAAAAGGAGAGGATGGAAATCTCCCTGGCTGAGGAGCTGTGGGTAGTGCTCTGCAGGGCACGGGGTTCTGTGTTTATAAATCCTGACATGTGGCCATCTCCCCCACCGATGTGGCACCTCACTCTCCTTGTTCTATACTCAACATCTAGTATTTTTTACAAGATTGTCTGTGCCTTGGTTTGTGCATCCCCCACCTACTCACCTTCAGCCAAACCTGGAGACAGTGGTGCAGGAAGATGTTCAAAGACAGATGAGAGGTTTCTATTGCACCATGGCCTCTACCTCCCTCACCAAAGCCTCCAGTTTTCTGTGATTACTTCTAGAACAACATGTGATACTCTCCTACCTCAAGCACTTGATTTAAAACCGTAGCTATAATTTAAAAAGGTAGATGAGGATTAACTGATTTACCTGCCTTTTGTTTTTTATTTTTAATTTTGGATAGTATTTATCTATAAGTAACAGAATCTTTTTTTTTTTTTTTGTCTCATGCTGTGGCTAGCTCCTCTGACTTCCTGCCTTGTGTTCTTAGCATGTAATTCTGGTCCTCATGGTCACACCATGGCTCCTTTACCTCCATCTCTCTCAGGATGCAGCAGTAGCATCCACACTTGGACACCTCATATTTTACTAGAGGGTTATTACAAGTGTCCTTGGGGAATAATTTATGTATTTTTTTGGACAGGCTACTGGGGATAAAGATCAACTATCTTGCATTTTGCTTAATATGTAGGCATTGGTAGGTGCTCTGCCCAGAGAGGGTGTTGCATCTACAGGATGTAGACAGTTTCCTTGCTGTCAGCACCAAGTCCCACTCCTCACATCATGGTATTTTCCCATAGTGAGTCAGGAGCCCCTCTGGAGGCCAGCAGCAGAGCAGCCTCTGGACTCTGCAGCACACACCATGTTCCAGATGAAAATGGACTCTGCAGCCTGCCCCCCACATGCATCCACCTGCGTTCTGTCTTGCACATGTTTGTTGAAATACTGACCAGGCCAAGCACTCCATCTAAGCTTTTGCTCCTTGGTTTCTGCCTTGCTGTATCTCTGTTTTCAGGTGGATCCCTGTGGTCAGCTTGCAGCTTATGTTGAGCTCCAGGTCTTTCTTTATAGAGGAGACATGGACCTATGTCTCTGGATGGAAAGAGGAACATCTGCTCCTTCTAGGAAACTCAAAGGTACTTGATGGTGAGCCTACAGCCAGGAATTGAGGGACACCACCACCCCAGTGTGCAGGCCTCACCTCCACCTCCACTGATTCAAGTTCTCTTCCAATCCATACCTGCTGAACTTGAATATGAGCAAACAAAGCCCCTCCTCTCCCTTGTACAGCCCCTTTGGAGCTTCTACAGCCTCTGGTCTCCTCTACTCTCTCTGCAGCTCCATTGATGCACACCCAAGGGTCTTCCAGAATGCCAGATGCCATGTGCAGACACTGATGGTCCCTGAGACTCTGGGTTCCTGCTTCTGGTCTCAGAAGTCTGGCCCTGCAGGTTGTACCCCAGATGCCTCTTATCACCCTCATGTCTCCTCTAGAGTCTGCAGGATCCCTGTCCTGAAACCACATTTCATTAGTTGTATGACTTAAGCCTTCCATGCCCAGTTTCCTCTTCTGTTGGCTACCATGTGCATGTTATTAAGTTTTGGCTCTTAGCTCTAAACATGCCCTCTTATCTCTGATGTGTGATGCTGGGGCCAGGACTCTGAACCAACTTTCCTGTGGCCAGCTGTCTCCATGTAAGTCCTGGAAGTAGTGGACATGGGGTCCTGTGAGCCAGGAGCAGGGACATATATATTCCTCCCTTTTTCTTCCTGATTACTTCCTGTCTAGTCCTGTCTGCTTCTAGCCTAGCTACTTCCTCTCTCCTCCTCTTCCTGTTTCTATTGAGCCCTAGTTAGCTGCACAGGTCACCCAGCCTAAGAGCCAAAAAGGTTGGTCTTGGGACAAAGACAGGATCACCCTTCCTGCCAACCACAGGCACTGGTGCTCCATGCTGGTCTGTCATGTGGCCCTGCCTTCTCTCTGTCCAGCTTGTGTTCCATCTGGCTGCAAAAGGCAGAAACTTATCTGACTTTTTCCACCTTATTTTTAAAACTGGCAATATTTTAATTCAGTGATTAAGTCTTTGATATTTTTCTCTTTTTGCTTCTGTAATGAGTGTTTCCAATGCTGAGATGTGGAAGGACCTGGCCTTGGGTGCTATGAGGGATACCACCTAGGGCAGGGACAACTGCTCATACAGGTGGCTATTCACAAATGCACGGTGGCCTGCAGCTGTCCTCCTTAATCCAAGGTCCATGTTGCTGCACCGCTGTTCCTCCCCAGGCTCTAGGATTTGCAGAGTGTTTCCAGGTGGCAGTGTTTTCCCACAACTCACTTCTGCCTTGAAGGTCTGGTCACTGGCTCTTTTGCCAGCAGCTGTGCTGAGATGCCCTGGGTCAGATGCACCTATTTTCATGAACTACCTGGAGATCCAGACTGACAGTGGGCACCTTGTATGGGGGACACAGTCACCTGTGATTGCAATGAAAACTTCTGTCTATTGCAGGGTATATGATCTTGGCTTTGGGCACTGAGCCCCAGCTCCTTCACTGTAGATTCACCAGGCCAGGAGGAACTCAGGTAGTAGACAGAACTGGAAAGGCTTTGGAGGTGGAAAGAATTAGTGGGAATCCTGAGTTTGATCATGTTCAGATTGGTGAACTTCTCTATGGTTCAGTTTTATCATTTTTTGAAAATAGTTTTGTTTTTTGTTTTTTTTTTTTGTTTTTTTTTTTTTAATTTTTTATTGTTGGTTGTTCAAAACATTACAAATTTATTGACATATCATATTCCACACTTTGATTCAAGTGGGTTATGAACTCCCACCTTCACCCCATACACAGATTGCAGAATCACATCAGTTACACATCCATTGATTTACATATTGTCATACTAGTGTCTGTTGTGCTCCGCTGCCTTTCCCATCCTCCACCCTCCCCACTCCCCACCTCTCCCCTCCCCTCCCCTCCTCTCTCTCTACCCCCTCCACTGTATAACCCTGAGGGTCTCCTTCCATTTCCATGCAATTTCCCTTCTCTCTCCCTTTCCCTCCCACCTCTCATCCCTGTTAAATGTTAATCTTCTTCTCCTGCTCTTCGTCCCTACTCTGATCTTAGTTACTCTCCTTATATCAAAGCAGACATTTGGCATTTGTTTTTTAGGGATTGGCTAGCTTCACTTAGCATAATCTGCTCTAATTCCATCCATTTCCCTGTAAATTCTATCATTTTGTCATTTTTTAATGCAGAGTAATACTCCATTGTGTATAAATGCCACATTTTTTTTTACCCATTCGTCTATTGAAGGGCATCTAGGTTGGTTCCACAGTCTTGTTATTGTGAATTGTGCTGCTATGAACATCGATGTAGCAGTGTCCCTGTAGCATGCTCTTTTTAGGTCTTTAGGGAATAGACAAAGAAGGGGAATAGCTGGGTCCAATGGTGGCTCCATTCCCAGCTTTCCAAGAAATCTCCATACTGCTTTCCAAATTGGCTGCACCAATCTGCAGTCCCACCAGCAATGTACAAGTGTACCCTTTCCCCCACATCCTCGCAAGCACTTGTTGTTGTTTGACTTCTTAATGCCTGCCAATCTTACTGGAATGAGATGGTATCTTAGGGTGGTTTTGATTTGCATTTCTCTGACAGCTAGAGATGTTGAGCATTTTTTCATGTACTTGTTGATTGACTGTATGTCCTCCTATGAGAAGTGTCTCTTCAGGTCCTTGGCCCATTTGTTTATTGGGTTGTTTGTTGTCTAATTTTTGGAGTTCTTTGTATACTCTGGATATTAGGGCTCTATCTGAAGTGTGAGGAGTAAAGATTTGTTCCCAGGATGTAGGCTCCCTATTTACCTCTCTTATGGTTTCTTTTGCTGAGAAAAAACTTTTTAGTTTGAGTAAGTCCCATTTGTTGATTCTAGTTATTAACTTTTGTGCTATGGGTGTCCTATTGAGGAATTTGGAGCCCGACCCCACAGTATGTAGATCGTAGCCAGCTTTTTCTTCTATCAGACGGCATGTCTCTAATTTGATATCAAGCTCCTTGATCCATTTTGAATTCACTTTTGTGCATGGCGAGAGAAAGGGATTCAGTTTCATTTTGTTGATGGATTTCCAGTTTTCCCAGCACCATTTGTTGAAGATGCTATCCTTCCTCCATTGCATGCTTTTAGCCCCTTTACCAAATATAAGATAGTTGTAGTTTTGTGGATTGGTTTCTGTGTCCTCTATTCTGCACCATTGGACCACCCACCTGTTTTGGTACCAGTACCATGCTGTTTTTGTTACTATTGCTCTGTAGTATAGTTTGAAGTCTGGTATCGCTATACCGCCTGATTCACACTTCCTGCTTAGCATTGTTTTTGCTATTCTGGGTCTTTTATTTTTCCATATGAATTTCATGATTGCTTTCTCTATTTCTACAAGAAATGCCGTTGGGATTTTGATTGGCATTGCATTAAACCTATAGAGAACTTTTGGTAATATCGCCATTTTGATGATGTTAGTTCTGCCTGTCCATGAACAGGGTATATTTTTCCATCTTCTAAGATCTTCTTCTATTTCTCTCTTTAGGGTTCTGTAGTTTTCATTGTATAAGTCTTTTACCTCTTTTGTTAGGTTGATTCCCAAGTATTTTGTTTATTTTTTTTTTGAAGATATTGTGAATGGAGTGGTTGTCCTCATTTCCATTTCAGAGGATTTGTCGCTGATATACAGGAATGCCTTTGATTTATGCATGTTGATTTTATATCCTGCTACTTTGCTGAATTCATTTATTAGCTCTAATAGTTTCTTTGTAGAGCCTTTTGGGTCTGCTATGTATAGAATCATATCATCTGCAAATAGTGATAATTTAAGTTCTATTTTTCCTATTTTGATGCCTTTAATTTCTTCCATCTGTCTAATTGCTCTGGCCAGTGTTTCGAGAACTATGTTGAGCAGAAGTGGAGAGAGAGGGCATCCCTCTCTTGTTCCAGATTTTAGAGGGAATGCCTTCAGTTTTTCTCCATTCAGAATGATGCTAGCCTGAGGCTTAGCATAGATTGCTTTTACAATATTGAGGTATGTTCCTGATATCCCTAGTTTTTCTAGAGTTTTGAACATAAAGGGATGCTGTACTTTGTCAAATGCTTTTTCCGCATCTATCGAGATGATTATATGGTTCTTATTTTTAAGTCTGTTGATGTGGTGAATAACATTTATTGATTTCCGTATATTGAACCAGCCTTGCATCCCAGGGATGAATCCTACTTGATCATGGTGTACAATTTTTTTGATATGCTTTTGTATCCGATTCGCTAGAATTTTATTGAGGATTTTTGAATCTAGATTCATTAGAGATATTGGTCTGTAGTTTTCTTTCTTTGAAGTGCCTTTGTCTGGTTTAGGTATCAGGGTGATGTTGGCCTCATAGAATGAATTTGGAAGTTCTCCCTCTTTTTCTATTTCCTGAAGTAGCTTGAAAAGTATTGGTACTAGTTCTTCTTTAAAGGTTTTGTAAAATTCTGCTGTATACCCATCCGGTCCTGGGCTTTTCTTAGTTGGTAGTCTTTTGATGGTTTCTTCTATTTCCTCAATTGATATTGGTCTGTTTAGGTTGTCTATATCCTCCTGACTCAATCTGGGCAGATCATATGACTTAAGAAATTTATCTATGCCTTCACTATCTTCTAATTTATTGGAGTATAAGGATTTAAAATAGTTTTTGATTATCTTCTGTATTTCTGAAGTGTCTGTTGTGATATTGCCTTTTTCATCCCGTATGCTAGTAATTTGAGTTCTCTCTCTTCTTCTCTTCGCTAGCATCGCTAAGGGTCTGTCAATTTTGTTTATTTTTTCAAAGAACCAACTTTTAGTTTTATCAATTTTTTCAATTGTTTCTTTTGTTTCGATTTCATTAATTTCAGCTCTGATTTCAATTATTTCTTGCCTTCTACTTCTTTTGCTGTTGTTTTGCTCTTCTTTTTCTAGGATTTTAAGATGAAGTATGAGATCATTTATTTGTTGGTTTTTTCTTTTTTTAAGGAATGAACTCCAAGCAATGAATTTTCCTCTTAGAACTGCTTTCAATGTGTCCCATAGATTCCGATATGTTGTGTCTGTGTTTTCATTTACCTCTAAGAATTTTTTAATTTCCTCCTTGATGTCTTCCATAACCCATTGATCATTCAGTAACCTATTGTTCATTCTCCAAGTGATGTATGCTTTTTCCTTCCTTCTTTTATCGTTGATTTTCAGTTTCATTCCATTATGATCAGATTAGGTGCATGGTATTATCTCTACTCCTTTATATTGTCTAAGAATTGCCCTGTGACATAATATATGATCTATTTTTGAGAAGGATCCATGTGCTGCTGAGAAAAAAAAGTATAACTGCTTGATGTTGGGTGGTATACTCTACATATGTCAATTATGTCTAGGTTATTAATAGTGTTATTGAGTTCTATAGTTTCCTTATTCAACTTTTGTTTGGAAGATCTGTCCAGTGGCGAGAGAGGTGTGTTGAAGTCTCCCATGATTATGGTATGGTGGTCTATTAGACTCTTGAACTTGAGAAGAGTTTGTTTGACGAACATAGCTGCACCATTGTTTGGGGCATAAATATTTATGATTGTTATGTCTTGTTGGTGTATGGTTCCCTTAAGCAGTATGTAGTGACCCTCTTTATCCCTTTTGATTAACTTTGGCTTGAAATCTATTTTATTTGATATGAGTATGGACACTCCTGCTTTTTTCCGAAGTCCATATGAGTGATATGATTTTTCCCAACCTTTCACCTTCAGCCTATGTATGTCTTTTCCTATCAAATGTGTCTCCTGTAGGCAGCATATTGTTGGGTCTTGTTTTGTGATCCATTCTACTAGCCTGTGTCTCTTAATTGATGAGTTTAAGCCATTAAAATTTAGGGTTATTATTGAGATATGGGTTGTTCTTCCAGCCTTATTTGTTTATTTCTGTTCCTAAACATGGTTTGTTTTCCTCTTTGATTTCCCCCCCCTTACTGTCCTACCTCCCACTGTTGGTTTTCATTGTTATTTTCCATTTCCTCTTCCTGTAATGTTTTGCCGAGGATGTTTTGAAGAGATGGTTTTCTAGCTGCAAATTCTTTAAACTTTTGTTTATCGTGGAAGGTTTTAATTTCATCTTCCATCCTGAAGCTTAATTTCGCTGTATACACAATTCTTGGTTGGAACGCATTTTCTTTCAGTGTTTGAAATATGTTATTCCAGGATCTTCTAGCTTTCAGAGTCTGTGTTGTAAGATCAGCTGTTATCCTGATTGGCTTACCCCTAAATGTAATCTGCTTCCTTTCTCTTGTAGCTTTTAAAATTCTCTCCTTATTCTGTATGTTGGGCATCTTCATTATAATGTGTCTAGGTGTGGATCTCTTATGATTTTGCACATTTGGCATCCTGTAGGCTTCTAGGATTTGGGATTCTGTCTCATTCTTCAAGTCTGGGAAGTTTTCTCATATTATTTCTTTGAATAGAATGCTCATTCCTTTGGTTTGGAGCTCTGTACCTTCCTGTATCCCAATGACTCTTAAATTTGATCTCTTAATGTTATCCCATATTTCTTGGATGTTCTGCTCATGGTTTCTTAACAGTCTTGCTGAGCTGTCTATGTTCTTTTCCAGTTGAAATACTTTGTCTTCATTGTCTGATGTTCTATCTTCTAAGTGTTCTACTCTGCTGGTAGTATTCTCAATTGAGTTTTTAAGTTGGTTTATCGCTTTCTGCATTTCTAGGATTTCTGTTTGTTTGTTTTTTATAACCTCTATCTTCCTGCATAATTGATCCTTTGCTTCCTGGATTTGTTTGCGTAATTCATTGTTGAAGTGATCTTTCATTGTCTGATTTTGCTGTCTAATGTCTTCCTTGATACTCCAGATCACCGGAAGCATGTATATCCTGAATTCTTTTTCTGACATTCCATCTGCTGCAGCTGTTACCTCTTCTAAAGCTGCGTTGACCTCCATTGCTTGTGGTCCTTTCTTTCCTTGTCTTTTCATACTGCTTGCATATCTTTCCTGCAGGCGCGGGCGGCGGCTCTGCTCTCTCCTTATTCCAATTGGGGTGTCGTGGCTACCACACCGGCAGGTCACTGGGCCTGTTCTGGGCGCTGGCGGCAGCTCTGTTCTATCCCTACTCCAATTGGGGTGACGAGTGTACCACGCCGGCAGGCCACTTGGCCTGATCAGCCGGTCGGTTGCAGGTTTGCCTACCCTGCAGGCACGGGCGGCAGCTCTACTCTGCCCCTACTCCAAATGGGGTGACATGTCTGTCGTACCAGCAGGCCACTGGGCCTGTCCTGCTGGTCGGTCACAGATCTGCCCACCTTTCGGGCACGGGTGGCAGCTCTGCTCTGCCCCTACTCCAATTGGGGTGTCGTGACTACCCCGCCTGCAGGTCACTGGGCCTGTTCCTGGCACGGGCAGCGACTCTGCTCTGCCCCTACTCCAATTAGGGTGGTGCATGTACCATGCCGGCAGGCTCCTGGGCCTGATCGGCCGGTCTGTCGCAGGTCTGCCTACCTTGGAGGCGCGGGTGGTGGATCTGCCCTGCCCCTCCTACCACGCCTGCGGACCCCTGGGCCTGATCTGCAGGTTGGTCACAGGTCTGCTCACCCTGCGGGCACGGGTGGCGGTTCCGCTCTGCCCCTACTCCAATTGGGGTCACGTGGCCACCACACCGGCAGGGCTTGATCCGGGCATGGGTGAAGGATCTGCTCTGCCCCTACTCCATTTGGGGTGACGTGTGTACCACACTGGCAGGCCGCTGGGCCTGACCCGCCAGTCTGTGACAGGTCTGTTTACCTTGCAAGTGCGGGCGGCGGCTCTGCCCTGCCCCTCCTACCATGCCCATGTACCACTGGGTCACGCGTCTGCCCACCTTGCGGGTGCGGGTGGCGGCTCCACTCTGCCCCCTCTCCAATTGGAGTCACGCGGTCACCATGCTGGCGAGCTGCTGGTCCTGCTCTGGGCGCTGGCGGCGGCCTGGCTCCTCCCCTCTGGCTCGACGACAAATTGAGGAGACTCGGGTGTCTGTGCCTCACCCCCCCTACCAGGAGACCAACTGTTTCTGTCGCCGCTGGTATTGATGAAGTTCTCTCCTCCGCCACTTTCTGATGACATCAGATCTCTGCCATGTTGGTATCGTATGTGAATGGCAGCATTCCGTTCCCCTTGCCGGGCAACCAAAGCAATGGTTGAGTCCTGACCGGCCCTCAGCAGGACCCGGACCAAGAAGCAGTTTCCGTGGGCTCCTGGCCCTGGGACAGGGCAGTTCCGGGAGCTGGAACTCGGCCGCTCCGTGCTCGGTGTAAGCTCCGATAAGAGTAGGCTCCAAGAAGCAGTCCCCGCGGGCTCAGTTCCGGGAGCCGGAATTTGGCCGCTTAGTGCTTGGTGTATGCTCTGATAGGAGCAGGGTCCAAGAAGCAGCCTCCGCCGGCTCCCCAGCCCTGGGCCAGGGCGGTTCCGGGAGCTGGAACTCGGCCACCCCGCACTCAGTGTTCGCTCCGATAAGATCAGGTTCTAAGAAGCCCCCAGGCACTGAACCCTAGCAATTTGACTGCAAGCCGCAGGCGAATGGCAGCCTGAAATTACCTGTTCTATGGCTGAATGAGCTGCGGTCAGTCGAAAACAGGGATGGTGACGTCAGCTTTCCAACATGGTGGCTGCTGGACTCCTCTGTGGTCTGACCGGTGTGGAGAACCGTGATGGACCGCTTCCTTCCCCCGTCTCAAACCCAGAATTCAGCCCTGAGTACGGTGCTTGCACGGCTGGCAGAAACTGCAGCGCTGTATCCCTGCATCGCTATCTCCTCGTTTCCCAGCGCGCGCTGCAGACTCTAGCTGCGGGGCAATTTGCTGAATAAGCAGTGTTACCCTCTGTGCGACCAACCTCTGGCGTTTGAGTCCCCGTAGCCGATCCTCATGCAATGGAAATCCTTCCTCCATGTTCCGGAGCACCCCACTATTGCTGGAAATTCCTAACAAGATAGCCTTTAGCCATCCTGATTTGTCATACTCCCACACAGTGAAGCAGCACACCGGGGCAATGCACTCCCCTCACCGCCATCTTCTGAAAATAGTTTTGAGACTACTTATCTCAGAACTATTATGATGGTCCCCAGACATGGCATGTATGTAGACCAAGTGTGCTGGCACCTCAATGGCCTCTTTCTCCTCTAATTGATGTTTTCTATTTTCATATGAAAATGGCAGCACCTTGCTTGGCAAAACTGGCTGCCAGCCTAGCAACCCAGTGACATGACGTTGCAGAAAGAAATGAATGGCATGAGAATGTGAGGGGCAAAGGCTATGTTAGTGGAAATGGTATCTGTTCACAACCCCAAGAGGAAGCCAGAGAGACTTGGAGGGATCACAGGAGATTTATTCTCTCCAGTTTTGAACCCATGTAATTGTAATTGGTGGACATTCATTCTATGAGCATTTGTTTAACTTCTCTACTAGGAGGTACAAGAGACTCATCAGTAAGCTGGACACCAAGGTCACTGCTATAGAAACCTGGAACCAGGGTGGAGCACTGTGGGGGAAGAAGTCATAGAGCAAACAGGGAGGGGAAGGGAGACATGCGGTGGCTCTCCTGGCCTTTTCACTCCAGTCCGTTTACCAAAGTAATCCTTTGGCTGGACATGTACTACATCCAGGCTTTCACCCCAGCATTTCCTGTACCACCTGCTAAGACTTTCTTCCAGACCTGGGCCTCCTGACCCTGAGCCACTGAGGGTTGGAGCTAAACCTGGGCTTCATAGGTGGCAGTGGATTGCCAACAGCTAGTCAGGGCCACCCTGGGACAGATCAGTGGTCTTCAAAGACCTGCCCTCTGGCCCTCTGGAGGGCACCTCTGTGTCTGGTTCTCTGGGTCCAAGTTGTTTGAATTGGAGAAAGAATCTCAGCTGCAGCTGCTGTTCCTCCAGGCAGGTACCAGTGGCCTCAGGACTGGTGAATTTATTTCCAGGTGGGGTTGGTGATACCAATGAAAGGACTGAGTTCCAAGTCCAAGGGTTATAGCAGGTCCAATCTTTGCTGTCTTGGGTTGAGGCCTGTGGTTCCCCCAGTACTGACCCAGGGCAGTGTTCTATTTTCCCACAGTGTCAAAAGTCCACTCACTGGGGTCACCAGGTCCCTTCCACCCATGTGCTCTCTGGGGCTCCTTGGTTCCATCTGTCACTGCTGTGTCCCTGCAGAGCCTCTGCATGGGATCTTGCACACTATCTGGACCTTATCTCCACTCTGCTTCCAGCTACCTGAGGGCAGCAGTGAGAGTTCTTTCTTGTAGGTCTTCATTTCCTTCCTTCCTCTAGGCTCCTGCCCCCCTCCCTCCATCAGTGTGGACAGCCCCCAGGGGTAAGCTGATGGCCTCACTTTACTCTGCAAACAGGCCATGGGTGGCCTCCAACAAGAAGGAGGATGTGCTTCTAGATGACACTGGGGATTAGGGGGTCATCAGGGTCTCAGGCTGGGTGTTGAACCTATCTGGGGACAGGCTCAGGGCTTCATCAATGGCCCTGAATTAAGGTATCATGTTCTGCTGCAGCCTGGCTTGAGGACAAAACAAGGCTTTCCATAGAAGCTTTCAGACACACTTTGTGTTGCCTTTTGCTTGAGTTTTAGGGGAACAGGAGCGTAAACCCAGCCTGTTATTGCAGGTGAAATGTAGGTTTGGGCAACAGTAAAGAGAGAAGGTGCAGTCTTAAACTTCTTGTGAATCAATTTTTAAGGTGTCAAACTCCTACATTGAAGATGAAGAAAGATGCCAGTCCCTGAGGAAAACAGCAAAGTGAAGTTTGCAGTTATTTTAATTTTTTTCCCATCTGTAAGTAAACCATAGTTTAAGTCTGGGCTTGGATTTTCCTTAAGTTTTTTTAATGTTTTATTGCTGCATATGTACACAATATCTTTGTTTATTTTTATGTGGTGCTGAGGATTGAATCCAGTGCCTCACACATGTGAGGCAAGTCCTCTACCACAGAGCCACTACCCCAGCCCC
Organism: Marmota monax; assembly: GCF_021218885.2. Taxonomy (NCBI): domain Eukaryota; kingdom Metazoa; phylum Chordata; class Mammalia; order Rodentia; family Sciuridae; genus Marmota; species Marmota monax. The sequence goes on along the minus strand of NW_026692058.1, from coordinate 140,929 downwards.
CACTTAAGTTTTTGAGAAGATAAAATGGGAACCTCACATCCAGCTCTGGTGGGCTGAAGATGACATTGTTGATGACATTGAAAGGAGAAACACATATGATCAATAGCAAAAATATTTCCCTTTTTGGTTTCATAGATAAACTAATGTAAGTACATATGCATTTAAATACATACACATATACATTACAAAAATTTCCCCAAGTGAGATCATATGTGATTGTCTTAGTCTGTTTTATGTTACTATAGTAGAGTACCTGAGACTGGGTAATTTATAAAGAATGAACATTATTTTGGCCCATGGTTCTGAGAGCATAGCATGGTGCTGACACATGCTTATCTTCTGGTTTGAGCCTCCTGCTGCTGTAATTCATGGCAGACCATGGAAGGGCAAGCAGGTGCATCCAGAGGAGGACACAACACTCAGCTCCCCCTCCCTTAGGGAAGGGGGGAATCATTTGTGAGGCTCCCCTACTGTGGGGCCAAAAACTAAGATGGTGCCTGGCTAAATGCCAGTAGGAGGACACTGAAGTTGTTCAGATAAAGCCTTATTGTTTCTCCATTCCCAACCTGTCCTCCTCCTGCTTCCAGTACTCAGTCCACCCAGTTGTCCAAGTGACAAACTTCAAAGTCCACCAACTCTTCCCACTGTTTTCCCCCCTCTGTCCTGCTGGGCAACAAGTTTTACCCATTCTCACATTTTACACAATGTTTCTGGGTCTTTATTTTTCCTATTTATTTTACCAAGAATGCGTTCCCCACACTTTATCTCAAATCTTTTGCATTATTTGAAATTCAGAAAACTCATTAATTTCAATTCATTGCCTCTTCCTCCAAGTTCTACCTAAGTGATTTCTATTTTTGTCTGCTTGAGGAATTTGTTTGTTTGTTTGTTTTTGCAGTTCAGGTGTTTGAACCCAGGACTTTACACACATGCTAGTTAAGCACTCTACCACCGAGCTATAAATCCCCCATGCTTGTTAAAATTTTGAGGCAGGGTCTTGGTTTCCCAGCTGGGCTGCCACTTGTGATCCTCCTGCCTCATCCTCAGAAGCCTCTGGGCTTGATGGGTAGCTGAGCCAAGTAGCCTCCTAGGCACCTGGCTTGATGCCATGTCTTTTAATGTTGGATATAAACAGGTCTCCATCAGTAGAGGGTAAAATTCTTAGGTTTTTTTTTTTTTTTTAATCATTGGGACTAGCTTGTGATTGATATTGTATGCAATTAAAATATTTTATATGAATGAATGAATAAATGAATTAACTGGGAAAGAGAATCTTTTCAATTACACCCTTTCCGAGGTTTCTGCAAGAGAATCCTTGAGATTAAAGGATTAAAATCTCAGTTGAAAAGCCTGAACTATATGTAATCAAGTGAACATAAACTTTAATAAGATATTGCATGTGCTTATACACGACAATCTATGCACGTAGCAAGATTTTTTTTTATTTTAAGCTTACCCTGCAGAATTTGATTTTAAGCATTTTCAATTCCGAGTATGGGCAAATTTTAAAAAGGAAGGTGTGATTTTAACTCCTTCTATGCTCTTATTTACCCTGGGTGACAGGCATTAGATAAAAGAAAAAAAAATGCCTGTATCAGTACAGGGCTGGGCACTTGGTAGGCCCTCAACACATTTTTATCCCTTTCCTTTTTCCTCTTCTTCATTTCATATTTGAAGGTTAGCAAATGTTGAGTATTTAAAAGAAGTTTTAGTTTTTGGATTTCAATTTGACTAAAACAACGTCATATTCTGACAGTCCCTATTAACTCTGAAACCCAAGGGAAAGAAATAGCTGGAAGGGGAGAGGGACAAAAGAGGCGGTGCAAAAACTGAAACCAAAGGCGCCCAGAAGCTGAAGAAAGAAGCTTTTTTGCTGGGTTTGTCTTTTTTTAACCCCAGAGAGGCGTGACGCGCTAACTGCCTTCGCAGATTACTTTCCCGGCGAGGCGCTCACCCACCTTGAATCTCCCCGCCCTCCCCGTGCCTCCCGCTTCCGCCAGGCAGTGCGCTGCAGATCACGGCCCCTGGAGGCGCCCCGGGCTGGAGTCGCTGAGGCTGAGACAGCCACCATACTCCGAGCTTCTCATCTCGCAGCTCACAGAAGGGTGTCGACAGCAGGGAGGTGCGCACCTAAGGGCACCCTTTCCCTGGGCCAGCTGCAGCACAACCGCTGGTGGAGGTCAGCCAGGGTTTGTGCTGCTGCCCCCGCTGCACTCCGGCCTGGGCTTCCTCGAGAGGCAGCGGCAGTGTCCCTGGCCCCAGCCTGCCTGCGGCGCCCCCTACGGCGACCCTGTGCGCAGCTCGCGCCCCGACCATGGGTCTAGGCGGATCCGGGGCTCAGGCGGTGGCGCCCGTGTGCACAGCCCGCTCGCCGGCGCCTGGCTCTCACAATGATGAAGAAGTTTAAGGAGGACTTCGAGCTGGAGGAGCTCTCCTCGGTACCCTACCTCAATGGGGTCCTCTTCTGCAAGATGGGGCTGCTGGACGGCAGCAGATTCACCCCGGAGTCCTCTAGGTAAGGCGCCCTCCGCGCCTCCTGCTCCTCCTGAGCTGCCACGCCTGGCCTGCGCAGTCTTGGCTGGTTCATGGACAGCGTCCCTTCCCTTGGCCCCTTCGTTCCAGCCTGGCAGCCAGCCTTCTGAGCTCGCTGTCCTCCAGGGACTGGTCTGAAACCAGTCAGGAATGTATCCATCAGCACAAAGTGCTTCCCAGATGGGTTTATCTAGGCTGGCCTTGGCTTCTGCATTCCTGGCTCCAAATGGTTCCTGCTGAGAGCTCTTTCCTCCCAATTCTCTAGGAATGGGAGAGATGGCCAAAAGGAGAGAGAGGATGCTTCTTGTTTCCCTTAAGACATTTCCATATTTGTAAAATACAAAGTGGAATTGGAGCTGTTGTTAAAAAAAAAAAAATGACCCCAGCTGCTGGATTTCCAAGAATCCACTCTGAACAGACTGTGCTTGGTGTCACTCTTCTTTCTGGTGGGCTAGGAGGGGTTTTGAGCGCCCAGATTGAGGCTGAGGTAGGCCAGGTCTGAGGTACTGTTCCTAGCAGATGAGGCAACAGTCCATGAGACTATAGATTGCATCTCCAGCTCCAATTTAATGCTCATCAAATTACCTGTATTGAAGTGACCAGAGTGAGTCTCAATGTGGGGGACTGAGAACCAGGAGGGAAACCCAAACTCTGTGCTCATTTTGAAATGAGCCTCTCCCTGTGTGCCCTGTGCACTCTCTGGGAGAGATATTAGTAGGTTCCAGAATGCAGCCAGGTGTGGCAATGTTCCTTGAGTAATTTCAGGGTTATTCACAGATTGATAGATTTGCCATGGGTGTTTTTTTCTTTTCAAGAAAATAGAAAACAAAAAGTTTATAACTGAATTTTGGAGTTCTTGAGGTCAAGGAGAAGGCCTAATGATCTTTGTTTAACCCACATATAGTGGTCACAAACTTTATTTTTACACTAAAAATATTGTACTTTCTTTTTTATCTGTCATTCCGTTAAAATTGTAAAGGAAATAATGTGAATGGATTGTGGAATTGGAGCCAGAAAATTGTCCACTGTGGCAATATTGAAGTCTATGGGATCCTGATAATGTCTGGTTGGCTAAAGCAAAGGATGTGTAAAGCACTATTGATTTTCAAAATTAATAAATAGTCCACTGAGGATAATTTTCAAAATTAAATTTTGGTACAAATCTGAGTATATTCAGCTAATTAATTATAGTACATAATTTTTAGCACACCTGTAAGAGAATAATGAATGGTGCAAATAATATGTGTGTGTGTGTGTGTGTGTGTGCGTGTATAATACCAGCTCCCAAGGTAGGGAAAAGCCTATATCAATTCTGAATGTACTGTGGGTGAAAGTGACAGTCTTGTTTTGCTGCTAGGTTCTACCCCCTGCCTGGAGCAGTTAGGTGAATACTCCTGGCCCAATGGTAACACCTGGTGGTCAGGACACTTGTTGGCTACCTTCATAAGTCAGTTATTTAGTGCTTGCAGGCAAACATGTCCACTAAGCCTTTTGAATATATATATATTTGGTACCGGGGCTTGAACTCAGGAGTAGTGGACCACTGAGCCACATCCCCAGCCCTATTTTGTATTTTATATTTATAGACAGCATCTGGCTAAATTGCTTAGTGCCTCACCATTGCTGAGGCTGGCTTTGAACTCAAGATCCTCCTGAAATATACTATCCTATTTAATTCTCACAGCAAGCCTAGGGATCCACATTTTGTGAATAAATATTCAAAGTTCCCACAGATGATATGTGTAATGCCGAAATTCTGATACAGGTGTAACTTCAAACAGGGTGATGCCAGATAAAGGGGAAAGTGTGTTCTGTGCTGAAGAGTTTCTACATAGGCAGCTTCCTAATGGTTTTAAGGTGCAGTGGATATCATTTGATTTGTCCTCTGCAAGACTTGGAAACGAAAAACTATCCTGAGATAAGCTTCACCCTTTTTCTTCCAACTAAAATCTGGCTTTAATCAAGTTAAACACAGGTAAGCATATTGCTTGATTTTTTTTTTCCTTTTTTTACCTTTTAGGCTGAGCAGAGAATGAGAATAGTCTGATTCTTGATTTATTCCCCCTTCATCCTCAATTCTTTTTTAGAAATTAAAAATTTTATATCAGAATATTATGTAGTTGGAATAGAACAGTTTGGAGCCCCTTCAGACTGGTGTCTTTTGCTTAGTAATGTGCATCTAAGCTTCCTCCATGTCTTTTCATGGCTTTCTAACTTTTTTTTTAGTGCTTAATAATATTCTGTTATCTAGAATTCAATTCATTTGTTTTCATCAGAACATCTTGATTGCTTCCAAGTTTGGGAAGTTATGAATAAAGATGCTATAAACATGCATAGTTAGGGTTTTATATGGATATGTTTTCAATTCACTGGGTTAAATACCAGAGAACATGACTGTTGGACCACATGGTGAAAATATTGTCAACCCTTTATAAAGGTGAATGGTTCACAGGAGGCCAGTCATTAATATTCTGCTTTGTAAACATGTAACTTAAGGTCAAAAAAGTTAAATGGCTTACTCAAGTATTACACTAGTAATAAGTGATAGAGCAGGTCTAAACTTTGGGTTTTCTCCCTACTGGTCCAAGACTTTTTACTGTCTTATGTGGCTTCCTCATTACATGACAGAGAAAAAGTTTAGATTTCTTACCCAGGGGTCTAAGTCTAAAATTATCATACAACTCAAAAAAGACTACAGTAATGTCATACCTGGGTGAGGAAAAGGTACAAGCTAGAAAAGTATAATATTTTAAGACCTTCAATAGTGATGAGGATATTAAAGTTTCAAATAAACCGAAGAGTTTTATTTATATTTAAAAACTTGTTAAGTCAATAGTGAAATAGCAACTTATAAGAGAGATGAAAATACTTACAAATCCCATATACCATAGGGTTTAATATCCAGAGTTGGGCTGGGTTTGTGGCTCAGTGGTAGGGCACTGCCTAGCATGTGTGAGGCACTGGGTTCAATTTTTAGCACCACGTAGAAAAATAAATAAAATAACATTATTATGTCTAATTACAACTAAAAATATATTTCAAAAAATCTCCAAAGTAATGGGCTGGGGTACAGTGCTTGCCTAGCATGTGTGAGGCCCTGCATCACATAAAAAATAAATAAGTAAAATTAAGGTATATGTCGAACTACAACTAAAAAATTAATATTTTTAAAAAATCCAAAGTAAATAAATAACTCCTTCAACTCAACAACAATAAAATTTGATTACAAAATGGGCAAAGGATTTCTCCAAATAAGTTGCACAAATGACCAGTAAGCATAAGATGTACAGCATCACTTATCATTAGGGAAATGAAAATCAAAACTGCAATTAGGAACCACCTCATATCCTTTAGGATTGGCTACTATTCAAAAATAATAATAATAACAAGTGTTGACAAGGGAATGGAAAAATAGGAACCCTCTTGTGTTGTTGGTCGGCTAATGTAAAATAGTGCAGCCACTATGGAAAACAGTATGGCAGTTGCTCAAGAAACTTAATAAGCAATTCCACTTTGGGGTATAAGTACCCAAAAGAATTGATAACAAAAACCAAACAGGTATTTGGACACCCATGCTCATAGCATTATTTGCATTAGCCAAAGGTGTACGCATTTTAAGTGTCCATCAAAGGTTGCCGCAGTCTGGCTGGGCACAATCAGGAGCCACTTGTCAAAAGAAACTAACTTTATTTTTAGAACCACACACGCCAAACAAAATAGCCTCTCAGGAAAAACCCTCAGAGCCTCAACTGCCACCACCGGCTTTCCACAAGCCTCTCTCTTCCACACAAGCTTCTCTCCCCCTCCCACTATCCTCCTGCTCTTGAGGCCGATTGGCTGGGTCACGTGGGTGGAGCCAAAAAAGTCCCCCAATGAGCAGCTCCGTGGTCTGAAAGGGCAGGGAAACAGTCCAATGAGCATCACCGCAGAGGAGCCAATCAGCTAGATGTTGCTGGGGCCGAGGAGCCAATCAGCTAGATGTTGCTGGGGCCGCTGTGAGCCAAATCTCAGCCGGCAGCTGGAAGTTTGCTGGCAGCTGGAAGTTTGCTGGGGCCCCTTTGGCTGTGGCTCTCAACAAAAGGTTGAATGGATAAACAAAATTTGGCATACACACATATAGTAGAATACTATTCATCCTTAAAAAGGAAGGGAATTCTGATACATCATTAATGAAATTTAAGGATATGATGCTATGTGAACTAAGGACAAATACTATATAATTCTACTTAACATTAGTTAATCTGACCCAGAGTAGTCAGATTCATAGAGGCAGAAAGTTAGATTGGTGATTGCCAGGGAATGAATAGTGGAATGGGGAGTTGCTTAATGGAAATGGAGTTTTGGTTTTGTAAGATAAAGAGTTCTGAAGATTGGCCACACAACCGCATGACTGTAATTAACCCACTTAACTGAATTGTACACTTAAAAATGGTTGTGATGGTGAGCATTATCTGTATTCTACCATTATTTTTAAAAAATGAGTAAATATTTTGACCAAGCCCCATATTTTATAAGGCCAAGCTAATTACTTATGTGTTATTATATTCAAGTAAAGTACACGAGTATTAAAAAGAATTTTTTTCAATACTCAATTGTTGATGAGTCCAGTCAGTCACTCTACTAACTAATATGATTTAGTAAACTATAGACATATAGGCTTAGGCTTATACAGTGATCAATTTTTATTTGACACTTTTGGAAAGTTCCTCCATCATAGTATAACTGTGTAATTCTGAGGCATTGCCAAGTTGTTTTTCAAGAGGCTGCACTAGGAAATGCTTTCTTGACAGAAAGCATCAGTGCAAACAATTGTGCTTCAGGTTACCAGGGTTCTTGGGGCTCAGGGTTCAATAAAATTTAGATTTCAATCTAAGATCATAGTAAAACATGTGAAGTTCAATGCCAGGACTGTGATGGTACAAGAGGGGAACATGGAAGGTGCCTACAGGACCGTGAGCAGAATCCTCACCATGGATGGGCACTGAGGAAATGAAGCTATAGTGGTGCTGTGATGTGTCTGGCCTCCTGTGAAGGCAGGGAAACTGTGAAACTGCTGGTGGATCTGCAAAGTGAAAATGGCTCCAAAAATCAATTTCATTTTTATCACTACCCATTACAGGGACTGGAACCCAGGAGCATTCTATCTCTGAACTGCATCCCCAGACCTTTTTAAAAACTTTATTTTGAGACAGGGTCTTGCTAAGCTCCCCAGGTTGCCCTCAAATTTGCAATCTTCATGCCTCAGCTTCCTGAGTAGTTGGGATTATAGGAAGGTCAATTTCTGGGTTTTTTGTTTTTTATGTTTTTTTTTTTTTTTTTTTTTTTTTTTTTTTTAGTATTAGGGATAGAACTCAGGTGCTCTCAACCACCAAGTCTCATCCCCAGCCTTTTTTTTTGTATTTTATTTAGAGTCAGGGACTCACTGAGTTGCTTAGCCCCTTGCTTTTGCTGAGGCTGGATTTGAACTTTCAATCCTCCTGCCTCAGCCTCCCAGGCTGGTGGGATTACAGGCATGTGCCACAGCACCAGGTGGAAGGTCAATTTCTTGATGTGAAATAATCAGGCAAATCTGTGGCAGGGCTGCTTAAGCCTGTGGATAGAAGATCCATATGTTTAGTTTTTGTCTCCACCTCTTTATTTTTCCTATTTTCTGTTACCTGTCCTTATAATACACTTAATCATATATGTGCAGCAAGGCCTGCAAATATAGACACCACCCATTAGTCAGTGGTGGACCTCTCTTACTAAGTGAAAAAGAAACAGTCCAAAAGTACTCTAGGAGTAGAGTAGAGATTGCCAGGGACTGAGAATTATCTTCATTAATGGTGAAAAGTTGCAATTTGCCAAGATGGAAATGTTCTGAAGATGGTTGGTCGTGATGGTTGTACAAATGTGAATGTACTCAATGCCATGAAACTGTAGAATTCTTGTTAAATATTAAATTTTGTGAGTGGGTATATATATATATATATATATATATATATATATATATATATATATATGAAATAAGTCTGATTCAGAAAGTGAAGGTTGAATGTTTTCTCTTATACAAGGAAGCTTGACCAAAGAAAGGGGAAAAATTGAAGGAGGGATCCTGTGAATATAGAAGGGAGATCAGTGGAGCACAGGAAGGGGCTAGATGGGGTGAGAGGAGGAACGAGAAAGTAGAGGAATAACAGAATGAAATTGACCAAATTATGCTATGTACATGTGAATACACCACAGTGAATTGACCTTTATGTTTATATATAAAGAACTGATTTTTAAAATTATAAATAAATAGAAGGAAGACCAGTAGAGTAGAAGGGAAACAGGAGGAGGGAGAAAGAGAGGAAAAGGGGAAGTACTGGGAACTGAAGTAGAGCAAATTTTATTCCATGATATATAATTATGTCAAAATGAGCCCCACTATTATGTGTAACTATAATGTACTAATAAAACATTCAGAAGTAAAAACATATGCTGTCTTGATGAAGATTTACTACTGATATACCACTCTTTAAAGTGTCTTTTTTAATTGATTTTTATATGACAGTGGAATACATTACAATTCGTATTACACTTATAGAGCACATTTTTCATATGGTTGTATATAAAATATATTTACACCAATTTGTGTTTTCATACTTTGGATAATGATATGCAAACATAAGTCAAATGTTATTCAAGTCAAAATGTCTGACTTTCTGTCATCTCATTTTTCCTTTTCTGGTTGAATCCTATCACTCCTATTTCAAATCTTAGCTCACACACCACTTTTTCTAAGTAGTCTTTTCTAATTTCTCAGCCAGAATTAACAGTTCCATTTTTTTCTTTGAACTTACACTTACCCAGTAAGGAGAAAGAGCTTATGACTCAGTAAGTCCCAAAGGTATATATGCTAGAGAAATGAAAATAAAATGTTCACATAGAAACTTGTACATGAATTTTATATGGCATTATTCATAAGAGCCAAGAAATATCTAAATGACCCCAGGATCTGTCAACTGAATATAATGTGGTGTATCCATAAAAGGGAATATTATTTGGCAATAAAAAAAATGAAGTACTGATACATGCTGCACTGTAGGTGAAACCTGAAAACATCATGTTAAGAAGCCAATCACAAAAAGACCACATATTGTATGATTCCATTTATACGAAATATATGGAGAGTCGGGGGGCTGCAGCAAAGGAGGGAAGGGAACTGAAGAAGAAGATGATGGGGAACAGGAGGTGGCCTTGCCATGACCCCGACACCAGAGGACTCAGTGCAAGCGGGACCACCTGTACTAGGAGTACTACTGGGCCATGTTGGGGAGGAGATGATCTCCAACTGCCTCCTCACCAATGCCTACCATCTCGGCATCCTGTGAAACTGGGCAGCTCTGCAAGGCAAGACCTTGTTGGAGATGGGCGCAGGCACCGGCATTTTGAGTATATTCTGTGCCCAGGCTGGTAGCGTCATTTGGAAAGAGGCCCGAGAGGTAGGGCGGCTCAATGGGTTGGAGGACCGAGTGCATGTCCTGCAGGGTCCAGTACAGACGGTGGAGTTTCCAGAGCAGTTGGATGCCATTGTGAGCGAATGAATGGGCTATGGACTTCTGCAGGAGTCCATGTTGAGCCCTGTGCTGCATGCGTGGACCCAGTGGCTGAAGGAGGGCGGTATTCTCCTACTGGCTTTCGCTGAGCTGTTTGTAGCCCCTATCAGGGACCAGATGCTGGAGTGGTGCCTAGGCTTTTGGAGCCAGGTGAAGCAGCACTATGGCGTGGACATGAGTTGACTACAGAGCTTCGACACATGCAGCCTAATGAGCCACTCGGAGATCTTGGTGCAGGGTCTGTCGAGCCAGAATGTGTTGGCCTGGCTGCAGCACTTTGCTCAGCTCCAGCTGGCCCACTCTGGCCTGGAGCTGGAGCTGGAGGCCAGGTGGCTGGGCACTTCCTCTACAGCTGTTATGGCTGGGTGCCCATGCATGGTTTGGCCTTTTGGTTCGAGGTGACCTTCCCTGGAGGAGATTCGGAGAAACGCCTGGTGCTGTCCATCTCGCCTTTTCACCTGGCCACACACTGGAAGCAGGCACTGCTCTACCTAAAGGAGACAGTACAAGTGGAGCAAGGCAGGGTCATTTCAGCAGAGATCATGCTACTGCTCTCCCTGGGACAACCTTCTTCACCTTCGCATTCTGCTGCTAAGAGCCATGGCGGAGTTTGTACGGCCCCTGGCATTTTGCCAACAGTACTGGTTGACAGACGAGGCATTACTATCCACCTCGGCTGCTACTTTTGAGTTCTCGTGCTACTTTGGATTTCTCGTGGGGATTCCCCGAGAGTTCCCATTGGTTGGGGAAGTGCAGGAGGAGGGATTTCCAGAGGAGATATTTCCAGTGGCTGGTTCCTGGAGGAGCCAGGAGAATTCCCCGGGAGCGTGTGTGAAGTGTTTTCTTGCAGTTCAAAAAGAAAGTTTGTTCTTGCTTCAGTGGCTCATGGTTTGTGCCCAGCCAGACTGTGGCATTTGGCGGCCCATGCAGGGAACACCTGGAGCTTGGGGGTAAGTGAAATTGCTCGCCCCTAAGGAAAGGCAAGAGAATGGGTGACCATTTTAAAAAACAATGTGTTCTTGTTTTGATTTGTTTTGTTTTTGTTTCAAGCTGCCTATCCCAAGAACTTTCTCAGGCAAACTGGGAAAAATGGTTGGCTCAAGGTTTGAAGTTGTTCGCCCCTGAGGAAGAGACAGAAATAGACCACAAATGCACATGTCAAGAAAATAGGAAAATTGATAAAACAATTTTTTGTTCCATTTTTGTTTCATTCTGTTTCGGTTTTGTTTTGTGTTATCTTATTTGGTTGTGTTATCTTTATAATAGATTAGAAATTAGTAAAAAACAAACTGAAAGAGTGTTAAGTAAATTGTTAGAGGTTCAGACAATGGAGAAAGACATTTTAGATCAAGCAAAAGAGAAGGTCTCTCGAGCTAGTCAGACAGAGGAAGAAAATTTAAAGGAAGAAAGCTTAGAGGAGAAACAGCTTTTAGGGAAAAAGCTACAGCAGGAGGCTGTTATTAACATCGTTCTATCACCAGAAGGCGTAATTCAACCAACAGCTCCACCTATGGAGATAGCTGAGTGGCCCTCAACCCCTGTAGTTGATAGATGGGATCCTGAGACAGGACCTCAAAGATTATCATGCCCTGTACTTGAGCAGGCAGGATGGCAACAAATTCACGTGCTTTAGATTTCAAAACAGTGAAGCAGTTAAAGGAGGCTGTAACAACCTATGGTCCTCAAGCACCCTTCACTGTAAGCATGGTCGAATCCATTACCAAGTTGGACATGACGCCAGCAGATTGGGCTAGTATGTGTAAATCTGTGGTTAAATGGAGGACAATATTTGTTATGGAAGGTTGCCAGTGAGGAATTTTGCATGGAGATGGCTGGGCGAAATGCAGCAGCCAGTTACCCTCAAAGAAATCTAGATATGTTGTTAGTAAAAGGACCTTATGAGGGTCAACAGCAACAAATTGAATATGATCCTGCTATATATGCACAAATTGCTGCAGATGCAGTTAGGGCATGGAAGACTTTACAAGGACATGGAGATTTACAAGGTCAATTATCTAAGGTAATGCAGAGAGCTATGAACCTTACGCTGAATTTGTAGATAGGCTTATTCAAACAGCTACCAGAGTTTTTGGGGATACAGAACAAGCAATGCCATTAGTTAAACAACTGGCTTGTGACCAAGCAAATCGTTGTTACAGAGAGGTCATTAGACCATGGAAACATGGAGATTTAAACACATATATTAAATTATGTAGCAACATTAATGAACAAGGGCAAGTCTTGACAGCTGCAGTACAACAGGCTTTAGATGCCAGGCCAAAAACATGCTACAATTGTGAAGAAACAGGACATTTTAAAAGGAATTGCCCCATATTAGGAGGTTTTAACAAAGCTAGGTATCAAAGGAGTAGAATACCAGGTATTTGCCCACGATGCCTTAGAGTGAGACATTGGGCTAATGAATGCTGTTCTCAAACCACTATAGAGGGTACTCCATTATCAAAAAATGGACAAGGACCAGGTGTTTACCCACGATATTGTGGAGAAAGGCATCGGGCTCCATTGCCAAAAAAACAGGGGGGCCCAATGCTCCGGGGCCCATGACCAAAAATATACGGGGCACTGGAGGAACCCAGAAACACCATGGAGGAACCCAGCAACACCATCAGGGTAGTGCCCAGGACACATTATCCATCAGATCTCTCATCAGACAAACCAGAGGGAGCGCAGGGTTGGACATCTGTGAATCAGACAGAGCAGTACTAATTCCAGAGATGGGAGTTCAAATCATCCCCACAGGAGTAAAAGGACCTCTTCCCAAAGGAACAGTAGGCTTATTGTTAGGACACAGTTCTTCTACTCTAAAAGGACTTATGATAAGTCCTGTGATAATTGATCCCGATTATGAAGGTGAAATAAAAATTATAGCCAGTTCTCCAAAAGGTATATCAGTAATTTCGCCAGGAGATAGAATAGCACAGTTATTAATAATACCAAGCCTACATGATAAATTTGCCAACAGTAGTATAGAAAGAGGTTCCATGGGATTAGGCTCCACAGGTGTAGATTGGGCTATGCTGTCTTTAAATTTAGATTCTCACCCAATGCTAAAACTAAATATTCAAGGACATGAATTTAATGGGCTACTGGATACAGGTGCAGACCTTAGCATCATCTCTCATCAAGAATGGCCAAAACATTGGCCATTACAACAAGCCACTCAAACACTTTGAGGCCTAGGAGTGGCAACTAATCCCCATAGAAGTGCAATGGTATTAGGTTGGAAGGGTCCTGAAGGATGTGAAGGAACTATACAGCCATATGTATTAGATCATCTTCCTATAAATTTATGGGGACGAGATGTCCTAGATCAATTAGGTTTGACATTAACAAATAACATCTATCCAAATGTGCCCACTAATAGGGCTAGAGAAGGTTTCAGGAAAGAAAAAAGATTAGGAGAACAAGGTATAGCAGCACCAATTCAAATTGATCAAGGAATAAATAGACATGGATTGGGTTTTCAGAAGGGGTCACTGAGACAATAAAAATTACTTGGAAATCAGAAAGACCAGTATGGGTTCCTCAGTGGCCCCTGAAGAAAGAAAAGATACAAGCAGCCCATGACCTGGTCAAACAACAATTAGCGGAGGGACATGTACAACCTTCCATATCTCCCCATAATACTCCCATTTTTGTCATTAAAAATAAATCTGGTAAATGGAGATTATTGCAATATTTAAGAGCCATTAATAATGAGATGGTTATTATGGGACCTGCTCACTCAGGGATTCCTCAATTGTCTGCTTTGCCAAAAACCTGGTACGTTTTAGCTATAGATATTAAAGATTGTTTATTTTTTTCAATTCCAATTCATCCTGAGTATAGTCGACATTTTGCATTTATTATCCCTGCACTGAATCATGAAGGTCCTGATCAGAGATATGAATGGAAAGTACTCCCTCACAGGATGGCTAACAGCCCAAATAGGTGTCAAATTTATGTTAACAAAGTAATCCAGCCACTTAGAAATCAAAATCCTGAACTACAAATATTTTACTATATGGATGATGTTTTGTTAGCACACAAAGATAAAAACACATTGCTGGAATGTTATGCCACACTTACAAATTTATTAAAAAATATAATCTAGAGATAGCAATAGATAAAGTATAAGTAAATTTTCCAATTAATTATTTAGGAGTTCTATTATCCTCAACCATGGTCCATCCACCAAAAGTTCAAATACGAGTAGATCAACTCAAATAACTTAACAACTTTCAAAATTTATTGGGAGACATAAATTGGATAAGGCCTTATCTAGGCATACCAAGAGGAGAGTTGGGACCTTTATTTGATATCCTAAAAGGTCCATCAGATCCAAATTCACCCCGCATGTTAACGCCTGAAGCAAGAAAGGCATTAAAAATCATTGAAACATATATGGAAAATATGCATTTGGATAGAGTTGATATAATTTTGCCTTTATTATTTATTGTACTACCAACAAAAATATTCCTACAGGAGTATTTTGGCAAGAAGGTCCATTGTTGTGGATACATTTATCTTATTCTCCTAACACTATTCTTACTAGGTATCCTGAGGCTGTAGGACAATTAATACTCCAAGGAATAAAAACAGCAAAGGGAGTGTTTGGAATTTCTCCCAATAAAATTATTACTCCATATACTATGGATCAAATTGATGAGTTAGCTAATGAGTTAAATACTTGGGCAATAATCATGTGTAAATCTAATGTTTCATTTGATAATCACTTACCATCTAATCCTTTGTTGTCTTTTTGGTCTTTGCATCATGTAGTTTTTCGAAAAATGACAAGAAAAACCCCTATCATGAATGCTCCAAATGTATTCACTGATGGGTCCAATAATGGTACAGCAGCAGTAGTTACCCCTGATCAAACTTTTACATTTTTAGTACCGAAACGATCAGCTCAAAAGGTAGAGCTTAAGAGAGTATTACAAGCTTTTGTGATGTTTAAAGATTCTGTATTTAATAGTATCCCTTGAAGAAGCTGGTAGGATTTCTCCTTCCTTTACTGTTTTCTCTTTGTTTTCCACTATACAAAGTCTAATCTGGGACAGAAAAGATCTATTCTTTATAGGACATATCAGAGCACATACAGGATTGCCTGGAGCCCTTAGTTTGGGCAATGATTTAGCAGAGAAAAATAAACATGACATACATATTTTCTCTCTACAATAGAAGAAGCAACAAATTTTCATAAAAGGTTCCATGTCAATGCTAATACTTTACAAAAGCATTTTAAAGTAACTAAGGAACAAGCTAGACAAATAATAAAACAATGTCAAAATTGTGTGACCTTTTACCACAAGTTAATCTTGGAGTCAATCCTAGAAGATTGATACCTAACCATATTTGGCAGATGGACGTCACACACTTGCCAGAATTTGGAAAATTAAAATATTTGCATCTTACTGTTGATACTTCTTCCGGATTTTTGATGGGCTCCCTTCATGTCAGAGAAAAAACTAAAGGTGTTATAGCTCATTGCTTACAAAATTTTGCCACCGTGGGCATTCCAAAACATTTAAAAACAGATAATGCCCCTAGTTATACTTCTACCTGTTTTAAACAATTTTGCTCAACATTTGGCATGACTCATATAACAGGAATCCCATACAATCCTCAGGGACAAGGCATAGTTGAAAGAGCTCATCAAACTATTAAAATGTACTTATTAAAGCAAAAACAGGGAGTTGGAAAGGGGTATATATCCCCCAAAGATAAACTTAAAATAACCTTTTTACTCTAAACTTTTAAAATTTGGTTTCATCAGGGCTTAGTGCTGCGGAAAGGCATATGTATCCAAAAAATGTACATAAGCCCAAGGTACTTTGGAAGGATATTCTAACAGGACAATGGAAAGGTCCTGACCCAGTGATTGTCTGGAGTCGGAGTTCTGTTTGTGTGTTTCCACAGGGAGAACAGCAGCCGATTTGGATTCCAGAGAGACTAACCAAAGCAATTTCTACAGACCAAAAAGAATATGATTTGACTCAAATCCATAACAGCTGATATCCAGAGCTCCAGCTTGGCTATTCTTACATCTGCGACAGTGATTAACCAGGATACTTTTTTCAATATCTATTTTATTATTGCCTTTTCCCACATCATAAAGTTCTATTTTATTTTTTGAGCTCATACAGACCTAGGTTAATGTTTTCCTGATCAGTTTTATTTTTTGACTGTGGAGTTTTAAACATTGCAATGGAGATTTCACCTGTGTAAGCTACAATGCCTTTACTATTGTCTTATGTGTTGTACGTTTGTGTGCACACTTGTTTTGTGTTGTATGTCTGTATGTGCATATATCCATAGATCATATATGAGGAGCGTTCATGAAAAAATGGACCCAAATATTTTTTTTTTATTCACATGATTTTAATGGTTTAATTTAAATTGGGTAAACAGCTGTTGAGGATTGTTTTAATATGTGTACAAATAAGGAGGTTAACAGATCTGTTTGTTTACTTTCACCTTTCCTTTTCATTGTATTTAATAATTCTGTTCAGGATAATGTAAATTGTTCAGAAAATTGTTTTCTTAGTACCTGTTGAAATGTTACATTTTTTTTTTTTAGCATCATTGCCAGAATTCCTATCTTCTTCCCAGTGCCGGTGAAGACAAAGATAAAACCAAACTACAGCTTCTTCGATAGTTATCACAACAAACTGTATAAACTGATGCATCAATGAATAATAACTCAACAAGGGATGCTCAATCAAGAAGTCGATTTACTTTGGGAGGAAATGGACATATTGATGGATTCCTCTGCTTTGAACTGCTTTCAGAACTTTCCTGGACTATGTATCACTTGTATGCATTGTTAACTATCAGTTGGTGCAGCGAATTGTGGTAGTGCTGGAGTATCTTTGCTGATGGTGTCACTGGTGGTACAATTTTTCAAAGGAGCCCTCAATTGGCTGGCTTAGTGTTGTGGCATTTTGTGTCCTCCTCCCTTCTACTAGTGATCGTCCAAAATTTGGGGACCAACAGAGGTGAGGCAAAGAACCTCACCCCCCCCCACTGGCACCAAGGCCAAATTTGGGGGCCAACAGAGGTGAGGCTAAGAACATCACCCCCCTACTGGTGCAAAAGCCTATCCACAAGTATGGCTATATGCTGGACTGTTAGTCAGTGATGGGTATGATCCAATTGCAGTGATACCAACCTAAGACAGGAGGCTGACGCCCAGAGGTCAGCTCATCCTATGACGGGTAAGAACCATATGTTGTATTGGACAACCTAACAGGCATGGTCCCTAAGCCACATTGCTTGTTGTTTAATTAAACAGAAGGGGGGAGATGCTGAGAGCCGTGGCAGAGTCTGTACGGCCCCTGGCATTTTGCCAACAGTATTGGTTGACAGGTGAGGCATTTCTATCCACCTTGGCTGCTACTTTTGAGTTCTTGCGCTACTTTGGAGTTCTCTTGGGGATTCCCAGGGATTCCCCGAGAGTTCCCGTTGGTTGGGGAAGTGCAGGAGGAGGGATTTCCAGAGGAGATATTTCCAGTGGTTGGTTCCTGGATGAGCCATGTGGATTTCGGGAGAATTCCCAGGGAGCGTGTGTGAAGTGTTTTCTTGCAGTTCAAAAAGAAAGTTTGTTCTTGCTTCAGTGGCTCATGGTTTGTGCCCAGCCAGACTGCGACATTCTGCTGCACTACAAAGTGGGGCACCAGGAGGAAAAGACCAAAGACTTTGCCATGGAGGACTGAGCCTTGCTTTTTCTCCCAGCCACCTCCCAAGGCAGCCTGGCCTGTTTGGGAGAGGAATAGGGAGGTCAGAGGAGAAAAAGAGACCCCTTGTGCAAGAAGTGGACTATCTCTCTTTTCCCTCATGGTTCTTGGGGAGGGAGAATGACTTCAGTCTCCATTAGAGGAGATTCTTCTGGCAATTTATGAAGTGATCTCCTCAATCACAGATACAGCATGCTTATTGATAGGCTTTTAAGCCTAAAAAGCATGTGGTAACAAGCACTTGTATTTCCATTTCTTTTGTTTCATGGGGGAAAAAAGATGGATAAAATGTCAGTTTATGGTGGGTCCATGAACAAACTAAACACCTCACACCTTATCTAAGTCTGCAGCTTGGAAAATGGTACAAGAGTTCAGTTCCACTCCAGAAGTTTCCACTATGACTTAACCTCTCCAGAGCCTTAATTTCTGTGTCTGAATTCCCTCCATTGCTAGATGCCTGTAGGCTATGATACTTGTTCCTCATTGTTTTCTAAATAAACCTCATTACTTGTAATTAATGGGTGGAGATGAGGAAGTAGTTTAAATAGCCTAGTTCCTACAACTTCTATTGGATGCTAAAGTTTATGAACACATGGAAATGGACTTTATATAGTTATATAGCATACCTAAGAATTTCAAAATACTACATTTAGGAGAAAAAATCTGAAAAACTGTGAAGTAGCATGGATTTTAAAAATTCTTATTACTATTAAAACTGAACCAAGAAAATGTCTTATTATGTTCCATAATATTGGAGTAATTATGAAACAGGCTGATAGAGAAGGTTTCTGGACCTAAACCCAGGCCTTATTCATTACCATGGGTACATTATTTAAGCTCACTAAAATAAGGAAAATACATTCCCAGCTAGAAAAGTGTAGTCAATTTAAACATGTGGAGGGATTAAATGACTTGGCTTATTGACACCTAGTGAAAGTTCCTTTCTTTTCTTTCTTTCTTTCTTTCTTTATTTATTTATTTTTAAGATCAGCCAAATGTGAAAGTTGTGAATTTGGGAAAATGTCTTGTAATGAAGTCATGTTTTCCAATTCATTCCACTGATGTTTCCCCCCTTATCTCTATGGCAAATAAAACATTTGCATTCCTATTATTTTTACAGATTAAGAAAGTTTTGAGTGCTGTTTATGAGTTATAATGCTTTTTGCCTTTTTAATGTCAGTTCTTAAGTGTTACAAACCCTTAAGAACATAGCTTCAGGGCAATTCAAAGGATTAAAGGTATGGTTTTTGCATATTATTAGCTTTTATATGCTAATAGAAAAAGTGTGGAAATTGTGTTCTTAAGTACTCTAGCATTTTATTTATTGTAACTTGCATTTTCTGCTCTTTTATTCATTGCATATTAAAGTATTTAAGTCTAAAAAAATAAAAAAGAAATATATGGAAAAAGCAAAAACAAATGGTAGATAAATTGTTGTGACTTGAGTCTGAGTGGTGGGAGGGAGGTATAGAATGACTACTAATGAGTGCAAGCTTTCTTTTGGAGGTAACAAAAATGTTCTAAAATTGCTTAGGGTGATTTCACATACTGAATATACTAAAAATCATTAAAACATCTTTTAGATAGGTAAATTGAATATTATGTGAATTATATCAAAAAAGTTGTTTTACAAAACAGGTGTTTTCTGACTAATTCCCATCAGGCACAATCTAATTCCTTGGTCAAGTGCATTCTTTTATTAAGAAATACCTGTTGAGTATCTATTAGATAATGCTTCAGGCATAGTTTAATGCCTGAAGTAGTTTAACTTGCTATTTTTTTCTTTTTTTTAATACTATGAAATTATTTTTCTTGGTGTTTATTCTCCTATCTGTACAATGTATAAAGATTTTATTATTCTGATTTATCTTGATTTCCATGATCTATATAGTGGCTATTATTTTTATTAAGTTTAGTTTTTTAGGATCAGATTATGTATCTAAATTCTATTAGGAATTTTTAACTTGTGTGGCAGTTTATACTCAAGAGCAAATGTTATCCTGTATCATGTTAGCCAGTGAGTTTTATGTTTATTATTGCTACCAATATATCCTTTATGGATTGAATAAGATAATTTCTTTTTTTCTTAGGTGATTCTCTTCAGGGTTGACATTTCCCACTTTTGACAGATTTGCTAAGACATGGACAGAACCATGAAGGAATGCTGAAAACACAGTTTCCAGCAAGAGATCAGAGAATGTTTTGGGATATAGTGAGGGACAAGAATGGAAATTGTATTGAGGGTTAGATTTTGTGTGAATGCCAACATACAAATTGGGCTTACTTCTGTAGCCAATATGAACTTTTTATTTATTTTTTTTAGATGTAGATGGACACAATAACTCAATTTAATTTATTTATTTATCTGTTGTGCGGAGGATCCAAACCCAGTGCCTTACACATGCTAGGGAAGCACTCTGTACCATTGAGCCATAATCCCATCCCAGCAATATGATGTTGAACTCACTTTTTTACTGAGTCTAAAATTATAACAAGATCAGTATAGAAAATTTGGAAAATGCAGAAAATTACCAAGAAGGAAAAATGTTACCCATCAGCAGTTATCACTATTAACATTTTGGAGTATAGATTTCTAGTTTCCTCCAATTCATTTCTTTACATAGTTGAAACTAAATTGCATACACGTATTTTAACTTGTTTTGTTTAAAACTGACATTATAAAATAAGCATTTTCCATGTTGTTGAGAACTTTAGCATGTTATTTTAAGAGTGCCATACATAATATTCCTTCAGGATTGGAGTGTAAAATAAGGATTTTTCATTTTGGATATCCCTGTTGTTTCCAATTTACTGCCTTTATTTTTTATACATTTTTTTTTTGATCTCTGAATGTAAGTTGCAAGTAAGGTATATGAAGGTATTAGGTGGTTGAGGGATAGCAAATAGAACAATACCCAAGGACCAGAGGATGGAATTTTGGTAGAAAGAGACCTGTTTCAGGAAAATGAGGGGCATGATACATCAATAAAAATATGGAAAATAAAATGGCTCTGGCACTGTGTGGATACATGGGGTGGGGTTAGAGCTGCTGTCTTTATTTGACAATATATTAGCGAGCTCTGAAGGAGACTTTTCATTGAGTCCTAGGAGCAAAAACCAGGTTTCCAGGACTAATTGAGTGAGCAGGTGGTGAAGCTCAGAAGCATGGAGTGTAACTGTACTTTTGGAAGGTTTGTTGATGAAGAGAAGGAGAAAAATGGAATGAGGTAAAAGGGGGAAAACAAGAACAAGTAGCAATTTTATTTTATGTATTGATTTTTAAAGATAGAGACTGGAACATTGTTAGGTACAAGGTATAGCATAAGAGAAAATAGGGGGTTGGGATTGTGGCTCAGCGGTAGTGCACTTGCCTGGAATGTGTGAGACACTGGGTTTGATTCTCAATATCGCATATAAATAAATAAATAAAGGACTATTAATAACTAGAGAGAGAGAGAGAGAGAGAGAGAGAGAGAGAGAGAGAGAGAGAGAATGAATAGGGATACATGTATTAAAAACAAACTAAAGATTGGAAGTCCATCTGCTGTTTTACTTTTTTTTTCTTTTTGTCTTGACCCTGGTAGTTAGTTTCAGAAGAAATTTTCAGACTCCTCCTAATCATTTGGTACTTCCATGCATTGTGGCTTAGAATCTGACTTACACTCAAGACCTATTTTAGCCTGAAGAAATGAGGAACTACACATAATGTTGATTTTAGACTTTGCATGTTTGTTTTTGTTTCATATGTGTCATCAGTAGCATAGTATTAGAATAAGCTCATTTAGTAACATTCTCTCTGAAATTTTATATATTTTATATATTTAAATATTTATATATTTATTTATATAAAATATATAAAATTATATAAAATTTTATATATTTCCTTGTCCACAGACTGCAACCACATTTTAATAGGAGTTTCTGGGAATTCTCTAGTGCTGATGTTTAAACAAATTATTAACATTTTATCTCCTATTGTTAATCTTTTTTGACCTGTTCAGGTTCCCAGTGTGTTTTATATTTTTAAAATATCACCTTTATGTCTCATCTCTGCATTTTGGTCATTCCTTATTGTTAATAAATGACTTGTAGCAAGCTCACCTGACTATCTTGCTTGGACTGTTCTTGTCAAATAAAGACATCAGCTTTAACACCACCCAATGTATCCACAAAGTACCAGAGCCTTTTTATTTTCCATAGAAAAGATTGTTCATAGAGGTTGAAAAAGAAGGTAATTGGTCCTAAAATTTTGCTTTAGACTAAATTAATAAATAATATTTTATAAGCAACTGTAAATGTGCCACTATAAATGACACTTAAAATTTCTACTAATGGAAAAAATAATCATCAGGCTAATAATACAGATAATATGTATTTGCAATTAAATAAGTTAAGAATTGTAAATTCATTATACTAATAAAATGTCACCCTTCCTTCAGCAACCAGGAACTCAGTAATAACTGCAATATCAGCACTTAGCATTTCTTCATTTGAGAAAACTAATATATCAGCTGGTAACAAATCAAAAAGAATTTGAAAACTGTTTTTGCTACTTCAACTTGTATAAAACCTAGCTGCTATATAACTCTCTGCTGTATTATATTGCCTTCAAAGAAACATTTGTTTAGCATTCAAAATAATTAAGAAGATGTTTTAATTTTTTTTTTGTTGTTGTTGTTGTTTCTCTAACTCACCTACCTTGTTCACTCTGAGGTTTCCTAGATGTGAGAGGTGGTGTCAGACAGGTCAAGTAATGTAATGTCATGCATAAATATGAAGCTAATTTGTACTAATTGTGATCATTATCAGCAGGAGATTCCACAGCACAACTGTGCCATAATTGCACCAGAAACAATGCAACTCCTAGAAAAAAATATAGGATCAACATTCCAGCATACAGGCATAGAAAATGACTTTCTCAATAGGACACTGAAAGCTCAGGAAATAATGCTAAGAGTTAATAAATGAGATGGCACCAAATTAAAAGGCTTCTGCACAGCAATGGCAACAATTAAGAATGGAAAGAGAGAACCTAAAGAATGGGAGAAAATCTTTGCTAGCTACTGTTTTGAGAGAGGATTAATATGCAGAATATATAAAGAACTCAAAAAATCAAATAACCCAATTAATAAATATAAACATACTAATGTATTAAACAGACACTTCTTAGAAGAAGAAATACAAATGGCCAACAAATATATGAAAAAATGTTCAACATTATTAGCAATTAGGAAAATGCAAATCTGACAACAGTCAAAATGGCAGTCATTAAGAATACAAATAATAATAAATGCTGGAGAGTATGTGGAGAGAAAGGAACACTTTTACACTGTTGGTGGGATTGTACATTATTACAACCACTATGGAAATCAGTATGGAGTTTCCTTAAATGGAACCACCATATGACTCAGCTATACCAATCCTCAGTGTTTATCCTAAAGAATTAAAGTCATCATACTATAAGGATAGGATGACTTTAATTATATGACATGTATATCCATGTTTATAGCAACACAATTCACAATAACCAGTCTATGGAATGAGCCTTGGTGTCCATCGACAGATGAATGGATTAAAAAAATGTGGTGTACATATACCATGAAACTTTATTGAGCCATAAATAAAAATAAAATTATGTCATTTGCAAGAAAATGGATGGAACTAGAGACTATTATGTTAAGCAAAATAAGCCAAAGTCAGAAGATCAAGGGTTGTTATGTTTTTCTCTGATATGTAGAGGCTAGAGAGTAAAAGGAAAACAAAAATTGGGGTGGATCTCCTAAAAATCAGTGGGAGGTCAAAAGAGGAAAGGGACCAGGGAGTGGGAGAAGGGGAGTGAGGGAAAAGTGCTAAGGAGTGATGTTGGCCAAATTATATTTTTATAATTTGTGCATGTATGAATATGTAACAAAAAATCCCATCAATGTGTATAACTATGATACACCAATAAAAATACTGAAAATAAAATTCATGACACAAAAAGGAAAAAACTGTGACCCTAAAGAAATACCCCAGCATGTGTGCTCAGTACAGGCCTTTTATATATAGCCTCCTTGGAATCTCACCTTTTCACAGATGTGTAGATAGAGCCCTTCCAGGCTCCTCCTTAGACCTTCCTTCAAAGTAGAGCTAGCTAGTAGTGTTGCTGTTTCTTTGATGGTAATTTACTTCAGCTGCAGGAGTTTGTATGCTTGTGATATCATTATTGTAAGGATAACCCAGACAGCCAGAATGGAGCTTCACACTAAAGTGTGCAGCATTTTTTGTGCTGTTTCATCATGCTCCAACTGTGTCATATTAGCTCTTTAATTCTTAATCTCAATAATGCAAACCTTTTGCATTCTTCTCCTTATCTGTCTCTCCAAGAATGTCGTGGTGGCCTATACAGGCTTTTCTGACTTCACTACTTAATATCGCTGTTACAGAAAAACCCCATACATTTTATTCCTCTAGAATTATGTATTTCTCTTATGATAAGAACTTTTGTGGTAATACCAGCAAAATACTTTCATAATACATATCAAAATTACATTAAACTATTATCCCTTGCTCTTGTATCTTTTCTTTACAATGCAACTACTACAGACCTACATGTAAAAGACTCCATGAGTTTAGCAGAACAAGAGAAATATTTTAAGCAGGGACGTAATAAAAGCTTTGGACTGAAGTCTTAAATCATAAAATTTTGTGGTTTATGTAATGCTTTATGTATATCTATAAAAACCAGTAAATATTCCTTCTTATAGTTTTATTTTTAATTAAAAAACTACTCACATATGTTTATGGGGTACCATGTGATGTTTCAGATAAATTAGCATATGCATCACCTCAGTATTTATCATTTCTTTGTGATGAGAGCATTTAAAATTCTGTCTTAGCTACTTTGAAAAACACATTATTACCAACTATAGCCCTCCTCCTATCTAACTTAACCTCATGCCTGTTTACCTAAGTCTCCCCTTTTCCTCATCTACCCTCCTGGCTGCCTCCTGCCTCCCTGCCACACACATGAAACTTGGTAAACACCATTGTACTCTCCACTTCTATGATTTTGACTCTTAGATTTCACATGTTAAGTGAGAGCATATGTTTTTTTCTCCCACTACTTGGCTTATTTCACTTAACATAATCTCCTCACTTAAGATACTGTCATCCATATTGTTATAAATGCAGAATTTCCTGTTTCCATAGGGTGAATAGTATTTCATTGTGCATGTATACCCCATATCACCTTTTAAAGAATACCTTCATGTGTGGAGGGACACATAGGTTATTTCTGTATCTTGGCTATTGCAAGCAATGCCTCAGTTAACACTAAGAGCCACAAGTTTCTTGAGGAAACTGCCCATAAAATTATAAAATAGGTGACTATAGAAAGTGTTCACAGCTATTATTTTCACCTGTGTTTTTAGAATATTCACAAAGGGCAAAAAGACTTTTTGTTCAAATATACAGCACTTTTTAAATAACAGACAACCTCAGTTTTTCTTAATTTTTAAGAGCTAACTTTTTATTTATTTTTTTCATGTTATTGTACATTTCTTTGTCTTATTCAGAAAGGTGTTAGTTTTATGCATCTCTGACAAACATTTTTACCTTCTTCTGAAAGGCCTAGTTTCGACTAGGTATAGACGCCACAGTTCACATCAACTTCTGAGTTCTATATTCCCTTGTTGCTTTCTCCATTTTTTTATAATTGCAGGACTGGGATTGAACCTTACGCTTCTTTGTCCTTCATTCACAAAGCTACATTCCCAACCCTTTTAACAAGTGTGATGAGATGTATCCATCATACAGTACCATGCAGAATGTATCCATCATCCAGTACTACTATTTAGTGCCAGGTAGAATAGTTCCATTGCCCTAAAAATCCACTATGTACCATATTGTCTTCCTTCCTCTACTCCAACCCCAGATCCTTTCACTTTCATTTTAGTTTTACCTTTTTCAGTAGGTCACAGTTCATAAACTGATTTTAATTTCCTATGTCCTTGCAGGATTTTTAATCTTATTGAAATTGGGGTGTTTTGTTTGATTTTCCAGACTGGGTGTGTGTCCTCAAAATTTCATTATGAGGTCTTTTCTTGGATTAATCTAGGAATTTTTGTTTCATTTTTTTATTGTGTCTTCTGCGTCTGTATTGTTCTTTCTAAAAGGTGTGGAATTGATGAATTTGTGTAGCTGTAGCCAAATGAATTTTCTTTCTTCAATGAGTTTGACTTTTAGACTCTTTATAAGTGAGATCAAGCAGTATTTGTCTGTGTCTGGGTTATTTCACTTGGCATAATATCCTCCAGGTTCATCTACATTGTTGCAAATGGCAAAATTTCTCCCCCTCAACCCAGTTCATGGCGCCTCGCCTTCCTGCAGAGCGGAGCCATGGTGAGGGGGCTTCAGTAGCTTCTGGTGAAGTGGGGGTATGGGTGGGGGTGAGGGTGGGGTGTGGGACTCTGCTGGCCAGATCCTGGCTGGCCACAATGCCACCATCCAGTCTGCCTCCAGGCACCACATGACCCTGGGAATGTCCAGCATGTGTGAAGGCGAAATGCCCAGCCACTTAGCATTGGCCTACCCTTGCCTAGGCCCGAAGTCCCAGACAGGCCCCTCTCAGCACCTTGCCATGGAGCGTTCTCCCAGTCCAAGTCGCTGGCATCCAAGGCACCTGCCAGTCCCTGACCTGATGCTCCTCCAGCAGCCGGTTATGCTCGGCCCAGTCTCGTCCCCCTCTGGAGCCAGGGGGGGAGGCCCCGGCCTTCGGTTATCCTCTTGTCAGAGCTGTAGTCCCCCCAGCCATCACGGGAGTCCCAGCCATGGTGCTCTGGACGTCCTCCATGGTCATGGCGGTCATCTGAATAGTGCTGACCTTTCTCTCCCCTGGCTCTGGCGGCATAGGAGATCCCCCCCCACACACACACCCAGGTTATGGGGTCTTCCGCCTGGAGGGTCGAGTCCCCTCTACACGGCTGCGGGGGTATACGAGCGCTCCCCCGATACCCAGGTGGGAGGGGTCTCCCACCAGAAGGGGAAAGTACCCTCTACCATGGTTGTGGTGGTGCAACAGCTCGCCCTGACACCAAGGTGGGAGCGGTCTCCTGCCTGGAGGGGTGAATCCCCACTCCCTTGGCTTCAGGGGTATAGGAGCTCACCCCCCACACCAGGGAGGAGGGATCTCCCGCCTGGAGGACCAAATCCTCTCTACCCTGGCTGTGGTGGTATAGGATCTCCCCCCCACACACAGTCCCCTTTACCCTGGCTGTGGTGGTATATGAGATCCCGCTGACACGCAGGTGGGAAGGGTCTCCCGCATGGAGGGGCGAGTCCCCTCTAGCCTGACTGTGGCTGTATATGAGATCCCACTGACACCCTGGTGGGAGGGATCTCCTGCCAGGAGGGGCAAGTATTTTCTACCCTGGCTGTGGTGGTATATGAGCTCCTGCTGACAGCCAGGTTGGAGGGGTCTCTCGCCTGGATGGGCTAGTCTCCTCTACCCTGGCTAAGGTGGTATACAAGTTCACTGCAACACCCAGGTGGGAGGGGTCTCCTGCTTTGAGGGGTGAATCCCCTCTTCCCTGGATGCTGTGGTATGAGTTCCTCCCCCACACCCTAGTGGGAAGGTCTCCAGCCTGAAGGGGCGAGTCCCTTCAACCCTGGCTGAGGGGGTATAAGAGGCCCATCCTAAGTGCAGGAAGGAGAGGACACTGGCCTGGAGAGGCAAGTCACTGCTACCCAACTGTAGCTGTATAAGAACCCTCCCTCGCCAGACACCCATGTCGGAGGGGTCTTCCGTCTGGAAGGGCGAGCCCCCTGTACCGAGGCTTAGGTGGTACAGGAGTTACCCCCATTCCCAGGTGGGAGGTGTCTCTCGCCTGGAGGTGTGGGTTGCCTCTACCCTGGCTTCTGGGGTATATGAGCTCCACCAGACACCCAGGTGGGAGGGGTCTTGCGCCTGGAGGGGCAAGTCCTCTCTACCCTGGCTGCAGTGATATAGGAGGTCCCCCCTACACCCAGGTGGGAGGGGTCTCCTGCCTGGAGTGGGAGTCCCCTCTCCCCTGCCTGTAGCACTATATGTACTGTCCTGACAATCAGGTGGAAAATCGGTGGAAGGGATTTTCCACATGGAGGGTCGAGTCCCCTCTCCCCTGACTCTGGCAGTATAGGAGCTCCTCGTAACACCCAGATTATGGGGCCTCTTGACTGGAGAGGCGAGTTCCCTCTACACTAGCTGCAGGGTTATAGGAGCTCCCCCTGACACCCAGATAGGAGGGGTCTCCCGATTGGATGGGCAAGTTCCCTTAATCCTTGTTGCGGAGGTAGGGGAGCTCACCCAGACAGCCAGGTGGGAGAGGTCTCCCGCCTGGAAGGGCGAGACCCTCTTCCCTGGCTGTGGCAGTATAGGATCTCCTTCTCACATCCAGGTTGGAGGGGTCTGCCTATTGGAGGGACAAGTCCCCTCTACACTTGCTGGAGAGGGATAGTAGTTCACCCAGAAACCCACGTGGGAGGGGTCTACCAACTGAAAGGGCAAGTCCGCTCTACCCTGGTTACAACAGTATAGGAATTCCCCCTGACACCCAGGTGGGAGGGGTGTCCCGCCTAGAGGGGTGACTCCCCACAATCCTGGCTGAGGTGGTGTACCAGCTCTCCCAGACACCCAGGTGGGAGGGGTCTCTGCTTGAAGGGGTGAGTCACCTCTGTTCTGGCTGCTATGGTATAGGAGCTCCATCCCCCATGCCCAGATGGGAGGGGTTTCCCTCCTTAAGGGGTGAGTCCCTCTACGCTGGCTGTGGCTGTAAAGGACCTCCCCCTGACAGCCAGCTGGTAGGGTCTCTGGATTGAAGAGGTGAGTCCTCTCTATACTGGATGCAGTGGTAAAAGAGTTTCCCTACACCCAGGTGGGAGAGGTTGTCGACCTTGAGTGTAGAGTCCCCTCTACCCTGTCTGTGGCAGTATATGAACTCCCCTGACAACCATATGGAAGGGATCTTCCGCCTGGAGGGTCGAGTCCCCTCTCCCCTGGGTCTAGCAGTATAGGAGCTCCCCCCCCCACAACCAAGTTATGGGGTCTCCTGCCTGGAGGGGCGAGTCCCCTATACCTTGGCTAATGCAGTATAGAAGTTACTGCCATTCCCAGGTGGGAGGTGTTTCTGGACCGGAGGTGCCAGTTACCTCTACCGGGCTGCTTAGGTATATGAGCGCCCCATCCCCCCAAATCCAGATGGGAGGAGTCTCCCACCTGAAGGGGCGAGTCCCCTCTACACTGGCTGAAGTGGTTTACTAGCTTTCACTGACACCCCGGAGGGAGGTATCTCTCGCCTGAAGGGGCAAGTTCCCTCTACCGTTGCTGGGGTAAATAATCTCCCCCTGACACCCAGGTGGGAAGGACTCCAGTCTGGAGAGGCCAGGCCACTTTACCCTGGCTGCAGTGGTATAGGAGGTCCCCCTACACCCAGATGGAAGGGGTCTCCTGTCTCCTGTTGGGAGACCCCCTACACTGCTTGTGGGAGTATATGAACTCCCCTGAACAACCAGGTGGAATGGATATTCCGCCTGGAGGGTCGAGTCCCCTCTCCCATGGGCATGAGCTCCCCCATCACCCAGGTGATGGGGTCACAAGACTGGAGGGGCAAGTCCCCTCTACCCGGGCTAAGGCGGTATAGGAGTTACCTCCATCCCCAAGTGGTAGGTGTCTCTTGCATGGAGGTGGGAGTTGCTGCTACTCTGGCTGCTGGGGTATATGAGCTCACCAGACACCCAGGTGGGAGGGATGTTCTGCCTGGAGGGTCTAGTCCCCTCAACCCTGGCTAAGGATGTATAGGAGTTACCCCCATTTCCAGGTGGGAGGTGTCTCTTGCCTGTAGGTGCTAGTCGCCTCTACCCTGGCTGCTAGGGTATATGAGCTCCACCTGACACCCAGGGAGTCCACTCTGCTGCAGCCCGGCTGGCTGGGCAAACTAACCAGGGGTTGATGAATAACTTGTGTACATTGATACAGCAGGAGTAGGAGCTGTTTATTGCAGGACAGGAGCAGTATTTATACATTCCACACAGCTTATCTAATTAGCATAAACTAGATACAGCAGTCAACCAATCAGGAATCTCCACACTTAATGGCTTGCTTTTGTTACTTCTCAAACCACTCCCTCTGGCATTTTGCCAGGCACCATCCAGACTTGTTTACGAACTTTAACATTCCCCTGGCAAAATGCCAGGTGTCATTTTGACTTGTTTACAGACTCTAACACCCCTCTACCCTGGCTGCAGAGGTATAGGAGCTCACCCAGACACGCAGGTGGGAGGGGTCTCCCAACTGGAAGGGAGAGTCCGCTCTACCCTGGCTGCAGCAGTATAAGAACTCCTCCTGACACCCAGGTGGAAGGGGTCTCCCTCCTGGAGCTGGAGTCCCCTCTACCCAGGACACCCAGATAGAAGGGGTCTCCCATCTGGAGGGGAGAGTTCCCTCTACCCCACCTGCAGTGGTATAGGAACTCCCCAGCCACCCAGGTGGAAGGGATCCCCCAACTGAAGGAGAAAGTACCCTCTACCATGGCTACAGTGGTATAAGATCTCCCCCTGACACCCATGTGGGAGGGGTCTCCTGCATGGAAAAGCAATTCCCCACTACTATGTATTTACTGAATTTTAAAAAATGCTACAACTGTGGCTCAGAGGTTTAGTGTCCTTGGGCTCTACTCCTGGTACCAAAAGGGGAAAAAAAGAGGAGAAAAAAAAAGTGACTTGGGTAACTTGTTCTTTTGCTGAATAAAATTTTGGGGTGGGGAGTATTAAAGGCTGTCATTCTGCCTATCAGAGGAATAGGTTGTTATTTTTTTTACTTGATTTGAAAAAAATACATCACAGCAGAATGCATTATAATGCTTATTACATGTATACAGTACATTTTTTTTTTATATCTCTGGTTGTATATAAAGAATGTTGACACCAATTCTTGTCTTCATACATGTATTTGTATAATGATGTCCATCACATTCCACCATTCTTGCTGATCCCCTGTGCCCTTATTTTCCCTCCCACACCTCTGCCCTGTCTAGAATTCATCTATTCTTCCCAAGGTCCCCCTCCCTACCCCATTATGAGTCAGCCTCCTTAAAGCTGAGAAAATATTGGCATTTGTTTTGGGGGGGGGGATTTCTAACTTCACTTAGCATTATATTCTCCGATGTCATCCATTTACCTGGAAATGCCATGATATCTTTTCTCTTTTAATGCTGAGTAAATTTCCATTGTGTATATATGCCACATTTTTTTTTATCCATTCATCCACTGAAGGACATCAAATTTGGCTCCACAGTTTACCTATTGTGAATTGTGCTGCTACAAACATTGATGTGGCTGTGTCCCTGTAGGATGCTGTTTTTAAGTCCTCTGGGCATAGTCTGAGGAGATTAATAGCTTTGTTAAATGATAATTCCTTTCCCAAATTTCCAAGGATTCTCCATAATGCTTTCTATATTGGCTGCACCAATGACTTCATTCTGAGTTTCCACTGGGTTTTGGACAGAGACTTGTCTTTATCAGGCTGTGCCTGATTCATATGAGAAGGCTCTGGAGGCTGTGCCTGGTGGACATGCAAGTTTATTTTCAACTGGAAGTACTTAGGCTTAGGCCATTTTTAGGTTAAGGCCATCCTTACAGCTAGCCTGGACCATAGCTTGGCGCCCCCACCGAAATCCTGATTAGGACCTGCTGCTAGGTGACAAAGCATATTGGGGGCACAGGTCACACCTTAGGCACTAACCCTAAACCACATCAGGAGGCAGAATAATACATTTGACTTTTTCATTCCTATCAACTGATGGTGGACCCTGCCTTACTTGGAGACTCCCATGTTGAGTGGGGAATTCCTTGACACAGGAAGGGCTTTCATTCAGAGGCCAACTACACTACACTTAGCTGCAAACAAAAACTAACACATATTACCTTTCTATATATGTGTGTATGCACCATCACTAACTTATTATATTACCCCTGAAGAGTCCTGCTGGCCTCCCTCACCAGAGTTCTTGAGAGTTCAGAGAAGGGGAACATGGTGGAGATGTAGAGACTGCTCTGTAGCTCTGGGGTTGGGTGTTACCTGTCGGGCTGGGACAGCCCACCTATTGCTTTATTTGGTGAATCATATTCTATGGAAAAGCCTTTGTGTATCCCCCATAGAAAAATAAAAACACACACTCACTCTCTCCTTCCAGTGTGGAAGCAGCACTCTTAAGATTTCAGAAGTGGCCTGCCCTTGCATTTCAAAATTTTTTCGGTACTCTATGGTTTCTTGGTGTATCTCACAGCCAGCTTTCTGCAGGAAGGAAACACAGCATATCTTCCAGTCCAGTGCAGGCCACAGGTGAGAGTACAGGCTCTTGAAGGTGTTTGATCTAATGGGAAGTCAGCCCTTTTTATATTTTATTTTGAGACAAGGTCTCACTAAGTTGTTCAGGAACTTGCTAAGTTGCTGAGGATAGCTTTCAATTTGCAATCCTCCTGCCTCACTTTCCTGAGGGATTACATGCATACAGAAGTGTGCCTGGCTTATATAACAGGTATATTTAAAATTTCACATAACTAATAGGACAGTTAAAAACAAAATGGTGAGTGTTAAGCATGGCCAAGTAAGATGTTAAGGAATGCACAAAACCAGGAGAAGGAAACCAAGGCAAACAAATCAAATGTTACAAGGAAAAAGATGGAATCCAGAGTACTGGTATCAGAGCAGAGGGGGTTCTGTTCAGCTTAAAATGCTCTTTGGTAACAATAAAAATTTTCTAAATCCCAGAGGAAGCCCAAAGGAAAAAAAATGACAGCATGTTCACAAATGACAAAGAAGGAAATCCTGTGGTGAGCCGCTTCTGCCGTTTCTGCAGATTATGGTCGCCATTACAAGATGACGCTGGCTCCGCTGTGGTCTGTGACAAACAACTCCTTATCTGGGAGAGTTGGCACATGATTTTTCACCACCCTGTGAGAAAGCTCCACACGGCAGCTTTGCATTGGGGCTTGGGATGCTTTATTAAGGCTGGGAGGGGCATCCGAGAGGGAGAAGAAGAAATATCCAGGGCCTGAATAAACTGTTGAAAGAAGATTCTTGAGTTGCGTCTTCCTTGCGGGCAAGGGGTCGCGACAAGTGGTGCCGAAACCCGGGAACCAGAACTTTCAACAGTCAGGGGTGGTGCACCGGTTAGTCCCAGGTAAGTGGGATCCGCGATCAAAGCGGGGTTAGTCCCAGGTAAGTGGGATCCGTGATCAAAGCGGGGTTAGTCCCTAGTAAGTGGGATCCGCGACCAAAGCGGGACAGCTCCTCTGTAATGAAAGAGAGAGCCTTACATTTTATTGCAGCTGCACTGTGTACTTTCGCTCCTACTTTCGCTTTCTTTCTTTTGTGCTTTCTTTGTTGTTGTGTCATGGGTGCCGCATCTTCAAGTCCGCTTCTCCTGGCCCTAGATGGCCTGTTACGTTCCAAGGGACTGGAAGTGAAACATAGTACTTTACAGAGATTTTTACAAAAGATAGATATCGCTGCACCGTGGTTTGCATTTTCGGGCAGCCTTATTGTGCCTAGTTGGGATAAATTAGGCAAAGATCTTGACTTTGCTTCTGAGCAGGGCATATTAGAGGGTGGGGTGATCCCCCTTTGGAAAATGGTCCGTAGTTGCCTTACAGATGATAGATGTCAGGAAGCACTTACTAAAGGACAGGAGGTTTTAGAGCGATTGCATGAGGAAAAATCGGAGACGGCAGAAAGTGAAGTGACTCAGGAGGATGGGAGTGTGCGGAGCATGAGACGGGGGAGGAAACGGTTGTATCCAGATCTCAGTACACTGCGTACACCCCCATGCGAAAGTGGGTCAGAGGAGGAGGAGGATGAGGAGGAAGAGCTCGGGAGGCTGTCTCGTCAGCTAGGGAGTTTAGCTATAGGAGAAGGGAACACAGATAAGCAAGGGCTCAAGAAAAGCGATCCCCCGGATCCACCGCCGGATGGCGGGGGCGTTTCGGGAAGAGCTTTCCATGCCCAAACATGGAGGGCTGTTCACGCTGAGATGGGTCTTGCTTATCCAGTTTTTCAGGATGACAACAGGGGAAGAGTCCATGAACCCTTAGATTTTAAAATTGTGAAGACCCTGGCGGAGTCTGTACGCACTTATGGGGTGGATGCCGCCTTCACGCTGACTCAGGTGGAAAATCTGTCTAGATACTGTATGACTCCCTCTGATTGGGCTAGCCTTGTTCGGGCTTGCGTTTCCCCGGGTAAATATTTGGACTGGAGAGCATTCGTGCTAGAGGGCGCAATAGAGCAGGCCGCCCAAAACCATGCAGCGGGACACCCCCATTGGGACAAGGATATGCTCTTGGGACAGGGTAGATTTGCAAATCAACAGACAGGATTTCCTCTTGAGGCATATGATCAAATTAACAATATTTGTATTCGGGCATGGAAGTCGCTTCCAAATAGAGGAGAGGTGTCTGGCAATTTGACCAAGATTCTACAAGGCCCTACAGAACCTTTTTCAGATTTTGTAGCAAGGATGGTGGATGCCGCTGGAAAGATTTTTGGGGATCCTGATAGAGCCATGCCCCTTATCAAGCAATTGGTCTTTGAGCAATGCACCAAGGAATGTAAAGCAGCAATTACTCCTTATAAAAATAAGGGCATAGAAGCATGGATGAAAGTGTGTAGAGAGATTGGAGGACCTTTAACTAATGCAGGTCTTGCAGCTGCTGTCCTTTGGGTGGCAAAAGGGGGCAATCCTGGTGCCGGAACATGCTTCCATTGTGGTCAGCCCGGTCATTTCAGACGTGAATGTCCTAAAAAAGATAATTTTACTGGACCCCCTCACGGTGGCCCTTCCAATGGCTTTCGTCAACCAGGGCTGTGTCCAAAATGTAAAAAAGGGAAGCATTGGGCAAAAGAGTGTAGATCAGTGAGGGACATCCATGGACAGCCTATTTCAGCTGGGCCAAAAAACGGCCGAAGGGGCCCCCGACCCCAGGGCCCACAAATATATGGGGCAATGGAGAATGTCGCACCCAAACCCGAGACATGGCCATCTCTATGCCATCCCATGAGACGCGGAGAGCCACTACAGGTGCCGCGGGATTGGACCTCTGTTCCACCTCCAGACTCGTATTAACACCTAAGATGGGAGTCCAATTGGTGGAAACTGAGTTCAAAGGGCCTTTACCGCCTGGCACTGTAGGTTTGCTAATTGGACGTGCATTCTCTACTTTGCAAGGTCTTCATGTTTTTCCTG
Source organism: Marmota monax (assembly GCF_021218885.2). Lineage (NCBI taxonomy): Eukaryota > Metazoa > Chordata > Mammalia > Rodentia > Sciuridae > Marmota > Marmota monax. Next base: position 105,817 of record NW_026692058.1, on the reverse strand, counting down.
GAGTTATTAGCCCTGATACTGTAGGGACAATAAAAGTTATGGTGGAAGCTCCAAGGGGCATTGTATCTATTTCCCCAGGAGACCGGATTGCCCAATTGCTACTTCTACCCAGTCTGCATACCCGCTTTCCTGCTGATTCCTTTTCAAGGACAAGTGATGAGATTGGAGTTACTGGAGGGAATTCTGTTTATTTGTCCTTAGATATGAATGACCGTCCTACTTTAAACTTAACCATAGAAGGCAAATCAATTTTGGGATTGCTCGATACTGGAGCAGATCATAGTATAATTGCACAAAAGGACTGGTCAAAGGGGTGGCCGGTGCAGCTCTCCGATCAATCACTGAGAGGTTTGGGATATGCCCAAGCCCCTCAAATCAGCTGTAGACATCTATCTTGGAAGGACCCAGAAGGACACAATGGCATTTTTCCGCCTTATGTACTTGATTTACCTATCTCTTTATGGGGTTGTGATCTGATGAAAGACATGGGGTTCACTCTTAGTAATGACTATTCCCCGGTGTCTCAACAGATTATGCAAAATATGGGGTATAGGCCAGGTCTAGGACTAGGAAAACATCTACAGGGGCGTAGGCATCCTGTGCAAGGTCATCAAAAGCTTAACAGATTTGGTCTGGGTTTTTCCTAGGGGCCAGTGGGGCTCAAATACCCATAACATGGCTCACCGAGGAGCCTGTTTGGGTGCCTCAGTGGCCTCTTCCCTCGGTTAAATTGGCAGCAGCCCATAATTTAATCAAAGAACAACTGGACTTGGGTCACATCCAACCTTCTACTTCTCCATGGAATACTCCCATATTTGTTATTAGGAAAAAATCAGGAAAGTGGCGCCTACTGCATGATTTACGAGCAGTTAATGCTCAAATGCAACTTATGGGGCCCATTCAAAGAGGGCTGCCTCTGCTCTCCTCTATTCCTCAGGGCTGGCATATTATTGCTATTGACATTAAAGACTGTTTATTTTCTATTCCTTTGCATCCTAAAGACTCACAACGTTTTGCTTTCACCCTTCCCTCGCGTAACCACGAGGAGCCAGATCTTAGGTTTGAGTGGGTAGTGTTCCGCAGGGAATGGCTAATAGTCCCACGATGTGCCAGATGTATGTGGGGAAGGCACTCGCACCTCTCAGACATAAGTATTCCTCCATCAAGATCATTCATTATATGGATGATGTGTTATTGGCCGCTAAGTTAGAGCAGACAGTTAATGAGGCCTATAGAGACTTAGTAAAGCTGTTAGCTCAATATGGGCTACATATCGCACCTGAAAAGGTTCAAACGGGGAATTCTATTGAGTATTTGGGAGCAATCATTGGACATGACAAATTGAAACCACAAAAAATCACCATAAGAACTCAGGATCTCCAAACTCTGAATGATTTTCAAAAACTGCTGGGAGATATTAATTGGATAAGGGGATATTTACATATTCCTAATGGTGTGCTCCAGCCTTTGTATGCTACCCTTAAGGGTGATCCAGATCTTGCTTCTCCTCGTAGCCTCACCAAAGAGGCTAGGGCAGCCCTTATAACAGTAGAAGAAGCTATACAACATGCTACTCTATGCAGGCTCCACAGTGATAAACCTTTCCAATTATGTGTGCTTGCCACTATGCGGCAGCCTACTGGAGTACTGTGGCAAGATGGGCCTTTACTATGGATCCACCCACATGTATCCCCAGGAAAATCTTTAGAATACTATCCTGATGCTGTTGCAGCATTAGCACTTAAAGGGATCCACCAAAGCATTCAATTTTTTGGACAATCACCTTCTTCTCTTATTATACCCTATACTAAGGCTCAACTTAATGTTTTGTGTGCTACTCTAGACAACTGGGCTATTCTATGTGCTCGTTTCAAGGGGATATTGATAATCATTACCCTTCCCATCCATTACTCCATTTTGTTAAAGAACATCCCATCATTTTCCCTAAGGTAACTTCACCCAATCCAATTCCGGGGGCTGTTAATATTTTCACTGATGGTTCCAAGTCTGGAATGGGAGCTTATGTAATTAATGATTCTCCCCCTGTTCAGCATCAATTTGCTCCTGGTAATCCACAATGGGTTGAACTGCAAATTGTTATTGAGGTTTTTAAACAGTGTTCTTTTCCTTTTAATCTTATCTCAGACTCCATTTATGTGGTACAAGCACTCAAAGTCCTGGAGGCCGTGGGAGCTATTAGTAATGCCCATAATGTATCTGCTTACTTTAATCAGCTTCAACAACTTATTTATAGCCGCACTGCTCCTTTTTATCCAATGCACACACGGGCTCACACCTCTCTTCCTGGTCCGTTATCACAGGGTAATGCCTGTGCAGACTCAGCCACTAGAGGCCAGTTGATATGCTTGGCTTCCTCCTTAGAGGGGGCTAAATTATTTCACCAGAATTTCCATGTTAATGCTTTAATGCTGCGCAGGCGTTTTTCCATTTCAATAGCGGATGCTCGTCAGATAGTATTACAATGTCCCCATTGTGTCACATTTCTTCATCCCCCTACTTATGGAGTGAACCCACGGGGATTGAAGCCATTGGTTGTCTGGCAAATGGATGTGACGCACATACCTGACTTTGGTAACCTCAAGTATGTACATGTTTCTGTTGATACGTGCTCTGGAGTTATTCATGCCTCTGCTTTGTCGGGAGAGAAGGCACGTAATGTTATTACTCATTGCCTAGAAGCATGGGCAGCATGGGGTGCTCCTGCATCCCTTAAGACTGATAATGGACCTGCTTATACTGGCAGACAATTTACATCCTTTTGTTCTACCATGGGAGTGCAACTTACTCATGGTCTGCCTTACAATCCTCAAGGACAAGGCATTGTTGAGCGTGCTCATCGCACCTTAAAGGAAACTTTACAAAAACAAAAAGGGGGAATAGGAGCTGAACACACTCCTAAAGAACGTCTGTCCTTAGCTCTCTTTACCATTAATTTTTTGAATTTGGATATTCATTGTCACTCTGTGGCCGATAGACATGTGTCCCCTCAGCCCTCTGTGATTGGCTATGTTAAGTGGAAGGATGTTCTTACGGGCCAATGGAACGGCCCCGACCCCGTGCTGACATGGGCACGAGGATCTGTATGTGTTTTTCCCCAGGATCGCACGGAGCCGTTGTGGGTCCCTGAACGCCTGACAAGAAGAGTCTTGACATCAACTGACCAACAACAAGAGATACCACAGCAACCCTGTGATGAGGATCTTCACTCTGCTACGTGCTCTGGTTCTGGTGCTGGTGCCGATGGCACAGACGACACCAATGCAGTGGTGGGCAGTGGCACGGGCTTGGCCAATGCCGATGCCGGTTCATGGTAGTTCTAGTGTCCTCCCCACTCTTTTCTCTACCTCATGTGAGATGTCTGCTCCCTGTGCCTCTCCTAGAGGGGACGTGGAGAGCATTTTTAATCAATCTCAGGTTAATCTCACAGGAGTTTTTTGTTTCAGCCTTGGAAACGCTAATTGCATTAGCCTTAAGACCAAAAATTTGACTAACTGGGAGGACCCATTGCGGTCCAATCAGGTCTCAGGGAGTATTATTAATGCCGTACTGAGCCAAGTAGTTTCAGGGAAGCAATCAGGTTCAGGGACCCCTGTAAATAGCTCTGCTTTAAACATAACTACCTTGGCTATGATCTCCAAGGTACTAATCCCAGTGCCTCCTTCTTCTAAAAGTACTTACAATGCCACTCATTTCAAGGCCTCTCCTTACTGTACCCCTAATCTTGGTTTCCCCCCAACATATACACCTTGTCAGGATCATTCTTGGGAGAGACTTCAAGTTGCTAAGGGTTTCTCCTTTTCCCCCTCTCTTAAGAGGTATGTTTATAACTTTAACCATAGTGCCAACTCCTCTACAGGAGTAGGTTGGTCCTGGTTTCAATGGCTGATTTCCAATGAGAAGGGGGCTTCAGCTGATATTTCTGCATTGGCTCAATTGCTGGGAGTCAGAAGCTGGCTGGCTAATGTTTCTGGCACTGTTAGGGAGAGTGAACAGGGTAATAGACTTACATCTGTTTCGTTCAACTCTTTGCTATATAATGCCACATTGCCCCCTGCAATGGTCTGCGTCCAATCCCCATTCTTGCTCCTTTTGGCTATTGACACCTCATCGGGGATGCTGGATTGTTCTAGTGTTACCTGTCTCTTATCTGAGTGTTGGAATGGTTCTTGGACTGTAGCAGTGGTTATGAAAATTCCAACCTTTGTCCCAATCCCAGTCACTGCGGACCCAGATAAATTCCCCATTGTTGAGCTACTTAGAGTCCGCAGGGATTTTGGAATTATGGCAGCTATAGTGACAGCTGTGGCAGTGTCTGCTGCTGCAGCGGTTACGGCCGGAGTGGCCATGGCCAGTCAAGTACAAACTGCTGCCACCATTAATCAAGTTGTTCAACAAACTTCTACCATACTTGAGTCCCAAAATTCAATTAATCAACATATTTTGTCAGGGATTTTAGCTGCCAACCAAAGAATAGATTTACTCCAAGCTCAGGTAGAAGAATTGGCCGACTTGGTGCTTTTGGGTTGTGTTGACCAACGTGCACATTTATGCATAACCTCTGTCAGATTTAATGATTCCAGGAATGCCTCCCGCATCGTTGGCGAATATTTGGCCGGAAATTGGTCCATGGCAGCAGAAAACTTGATCCAGTCTCAACTAACTCAGATTGCTGTTTTGAACAGTACCCGTGTTGAACCAGTGACTTTGGGTCAATTCACCGATTGGATATCTTCTGCCTTTTCCTTCTTCAAAGAGTGGGTGGGAGTAGGCATTTTTGGTGCAATGTGTTGCTTCAGTGTTGTGCTTTGTTTGTGGCTTCTCTGTCGCCTTAAAACTCGCCATGCACAAGAAAAGGCTATGATCATACAAGCTCTTGCAGCTTTAGAAAATGGCAACTCGCCTCAAGTCTGGCTTGCGCATCTTAAGCAGTAAACCTTTGTCATGGTCGTTACACCCCAAGTTATTATAACATTGCACTGGGATCGACATGACTTTCCTTGTTATTCTCTTAGTGTTGGAAAGCCCTTGCACTCTGCCGGTCTTACTGCCATTGCACGCAGATGGGTTTCCACACTAGTGCTTTTCTATCGCCTTAAAGTCTGTGCCTTTCTTTCAGGGTGCTGTCAACTTGTTTGTCGTTATAAACAGCCACAGTTCAGCCTCAGCTATCCCCCTTCGTCCACCATCATCACGATACAGGATGTGAGGCAAGGCACTGCACTTGAGTGATCCTTGACGAGGACCTCAAGGAGAGCATGTCCTATTGCATGCGGGTTAGACGCATCCACGCCCCGCCCCATGAAAAAAGGCGTTGGCTGATATGGCCTCAGATCTGGGGAAGGGCCCTCCTTAGGACTGAGCCATACTATGCAGCCACTTCTGCACAGTGGGATAGGACCTCTACTCTCTCCTGTATTGTTTTAAGAAAACAGAAAGGGGGAACTGTGGTGAGCCGCTTCTGCCGTTTCTGCAGATTATGGTCGCCATTACAAGATGACGCTGGCTCTGCTGTGGTCTGTGACAAACAACTCCTTATCTGGGAGAGTTGGCACATGATTTTTCACCACCCTGTGAGAAAGCTCCACGCGGCAGCTTTGCATTGGGGCTTGGGATGCTTTATTAAGGCTGGGAGGGGCATCCGAGAGGGAGAAGAAGAAATATCCAGGGCCTGAATAAACTGTTGAAAGAAGATTCTTGAGTTGCGTCTTCCTTGCAGGCAAGGGGTCGCGACAAAATCCAAACTTATCCCAGAAGAAAACACCAACCCACAGAAACAGACTAGAGTGTAATGGAGGAAAACAGAGAAAAAGATCTAAAGAGAAATCAGAAAAAGTAACTAAAAATGAATAAGACCAGTCAGAAATAATTCTGTATCTTTCAATCAAAAACCTTGAATTTAAAGGGATTAAACTCCCCAATTATAAGATGTAAAGTGACTGAATGGATTTTCTTTTTTATAATGGACTCAGTTACCTGCTGTCTACAAGAAAGTCGTTTCACCTCAGGACACACACAGAGTGACAGTGAAGGGATGGAAAAGATATTCCACATGAAGAAAACTAACCTAGAGCAGGAATGGCTAGACTCCTGACAGATAAAATAGACTACAGATTAAAACACAATAAAAAAAAAACCCAAGGTGATGGCACCATGATAAAGTCGTCAATTCAGCAACATGAGACAGCAATTGTGCACATACATGTACCCGACACCCGAAAACCCACATGTGCAAAACAGATATTACTGGAATGTAAAAGAAGAAGTCAACTACTACACAGTAAGAACAGTGGGGGCTTCAACTCCCCTTTTCCACACTGGACAGATCATCGCTGCACACAGTAGACATTTACCGACCATCCCACCCAACTACTGCAGAGCAAACAGCCTTCTCAACAGCACACAACACATTCTCCATTTATTCTCAAAATAAATCTCCATAAATTTAATAAGAATGGAATCCATAGCAGGGTGAACATCTGGACAGTTACAAAGCATGGGAGTTCTTCAGCGTGTTCCCCAACAACCAATGGGTCATTGAAGAAACCAAAACATTTTCATGGATGTAAGAAATAAGAAAAATAAATAAAAATTTAAAAAGAAAGTGTAAAATGCCTGCAGACCAATGAACAGGACCACACAAGATATTCAAACCTGGGGATACATCAAAAGCAATTCTAACTGGGAAGTCCTCAGCAAGAAATACCTTTATTAGGAAAATAGATCTTAAATAAATTGCCCAATATTGCATGCCAAGGGACTGGAAAAAATAAGGATAAGTCATGCCCAAGTTTGTAAAATTGGGAGAAAGAATAAAATCATAAAACTTCTCGAGTAGCTGAGATCCCAGGCATGTGCCACTGCAACCGGCTTTTCATAATTGTTTGTTATTGTTTTGGGGACCAGGCAGTGAACTCAAGGGTGCCACACCAGTGAGCCCCATCCCCAGGTAGGATTTTGAAACAGGGTCTCACAAACTTGTTTACAACCTCACTAAATTGCTGAGGGTGGCTTTGAACTCACCATCCTCCTGCCTCACCACCTGAACTGCTGGAACTACAGCTGAGCAACACCAAGCTGGCTTTTGCAGTTGTTATTGGCAGAGAATCTTTCAGAACATCAATTTGACCCACCTGTCCAGACCAATTAAAGAATGCATTCCAATGTTTTCATGTGGGTTTTGGATCCTTCTTTTTGAACATTTCTAACAGATAGACAGCTCTATTCCAATTAAACCTTCCCAATGTAATCACCTCATTTTTGGATTTATTTATTTGTTTACTTATTTCTGTGATGCCTTGGATGGAACCCAGGCCCTTCCACATGCTAGCAAGTGCTCCACCACTGAGAAATGTCCCCAGCTCCCTGAGTTAGCTTTGATGAAGTTCACTCATTTCTCTAGAATAGCAATGTTTCTGGGTTTCTAAATTGTGGAGGTAAAATTGGCCACTGTTAAGGAAGGGGCTGTAGAGTCTTTGGATACAGGTGTACAAAGGACTCTGCATCATTCAGTAGCCAAGGAGTGAAACTCAGTCCACACTTCCTGACCCAGCCACCCTTACAAACCCGGTCCTGTTTTTTATGACATCCTACTGGTGTGTGCTCTATCAAAGCACAAATCAACCTAGAGTCAAAAGATGAGGAACTCAAAGAGAAGTGAGTGCTTTATCCCCATGCATCTGAGAAAACAAAGTGCCCTCACAACCCTTCCAGTGTTCAATGGGTCTGGAGGCACCAGAATATCTTCAAGACCCTTTTTAGTCATGATAACTCTTAAAAGAACACATGATGACAGATATCATTTTGCAGATTTTCCTTGACTATATTTGATCCTAGAATCCAACAAATTGAATGCCATTCAGAACCTTCCACCTGCCCCACATGTGCAAACTTGACTTAGAGCCCAAGAAAAGAAAGTGCCATAAAGAGGGATCAAGGCACAAAGATCACTCTGTGGGTGACAGAGAGGCTGGCTGTGCTTGGCCCAGACTCTGCTACCAGTTCCAAGAGTGAGCTACACTCTGTTTACACATCAAAGTGGGTTCCAGTTCATTATGTGAGGGGGGTTATTCAAGCCATAATTAAAACACATCCACAGGCAGTTTTAGAACACCTCAAATGAAGACTGAGTGAACCTCGTTCTCATCCTTGGATGGGAAACTAAGGCTAAGGCCGCTCCACAACCCCATCAGTGCAGTCCTCAGTGGAAGGAAGTGTTAGGGCAAGATCTGTCAGTTATGTGCAACTCCTGCCCCACCAGAGCTTGTAATTGATTCAGTTTCATTTTGAAATATTTTCAAGTGTTATCTACAAATATGATTCTACTATTTTGCTGAAAGGTAATTTGGATACCTTCAAGGGGCACCACTAGTTTAAATGAGGACAGACTACCTAGGTGGATGACAGGCAAGGTTTGGTGAGGCCCAGAGGCTCTGATCAATGTACAGCATGGTCACCTCCTGCAGGCCCTAGGAGTGAGACAATTGGGCCTGTCTTGTGCACAGATGCCCTTGCCCAGCACATCCAGGGACTGGGACCTGAATTTTCTGGGTCTACATAGAGACCCATCAGGAGGGGCCAGCATTGACTGTCTGGGTGGCACTGAGGTCCACTGAGAAGAGGTTTTCTTGCAATGGCTCATGTTCAATGCCTACATAGAATGTTCCATTCCACCTTTGTGAACCTGCAAGTGTTAAGCCACAGAGTAGCCACATATCATGACCAGATTTCAGTTTGATACCTTGACTTCTTGGGCCTGAACCTCATTGTTCACCAAGTACTCAATGCCTTCTTTCTCCACAGCACCTGGAGAATCCCAAAGTTTCATTAGGAAGCCAGGTAAATCCAGTGCAGAAGACATCAGAAGACTAACCTTAAGATTCTGTTCATTTCTGACTATTTATGGACCAGCCATGAAACACAATAGCCTTTTTCTGTGCCCATCAAGCCTAAATCCCATTCTAGAAATCCAGGTCTCTATGTATGTCTCTATAAAGACACATGTCCTGAAGGTCCTATCCTCAGGGGGCTTCCCTCCAATGGAGTCCCCTGCTGTACTTTCCTTTCCCCATCGACACTCCAGGCAATGTCTGAAATGGTGGGCTCTGTATTCCATCTAAGGTGACCTTACATCCTGGTTATACCTCCAATTGCCTAGAAGTATGTTTTTGAAACACCCCCAACTAGGCAGGTGTTGGACAGGAGCAGTGAATGAGGCCCTGGTTATACATCAACTTGTAGCCACAATGACGACAGGGGACAGTACAGAACACAAGGATGTTTGGCTGCCTAAAGTCCCTCACTCTTGCTGTCAGCTCAGCACAGAGTTGGGAACATCTCCCTGGGTGGATGGTACCCAAGGCATCATAGCTCTCCAGAGGGGCAGGATACAGCTCTATGCTCAACTGGCTCAGCCTGGCAGTGTGAAGCAGCAGGTCCCTCAGGGTTGACATAGAGAGGCAGTTCCCATGGAAGCTCAAGATCACAAGCTGGGTGCAGCGGCTCAGGGCAGGCAGAAGAGTCTGGAGCTGGGAGTCAGTGATCCCGCAATCTTCCAAGTCCAGACTGTTCAGGGTGGTTGCAGTGCTGTCCAGCAGGATTTGGAGGGGCTCCAGACTGAAATTGGTCAGTTTTATGCACCTCAGTTCCAGGTGTCTGAGCTGTCTGGTGTTTGGATATTGGGAAAGATAATTCCAGTCAGAATCTGACAGTGGGCAATTGGTTATTGAGAGGGTCTTCAGGGGGGTCTTCAGGTGCCTAAGAAAAAAATGAAAAGTTAGTACTGAGGAGCAATGTCAAGGAGGGAGAAGACAAATTGGCCCAAACCCAAAGTCACCCTGGTGATCTGACAATGGCCCACACTTAGAATGCTGCCTTTTGCAGAATCTGCTCATTCACATCAACCCATGTCAGGGTGAGCCTTTCACCACATCTCCTGTGAACAGATGAGTCCACATCTCTGTGTCCTCTCCTCACTGCCAAGCAGAAAGTCATAGGTCTGGCCACAGGAGGTCATGGGGAGTCATGTATGAAGGACAAATTTGGGCAGGATGTAACAAAATCCCCTGGGGTTAACCCTCTGAGAGGCTCACACCCTATATCCTCAGCAAGATTTCCACCCCTGCTCCTGACCCTTACACTCAGGATCACTAACTGGAGTTCAGAACAGCCTTCCCCAGGTGGGTCCCAGAGGCAGGTCCTCTGCTCCCATCTGGGGATCACAGAGATTTTCTGTTGATGGGTGTAAGTGTGGGGGCTTCCCTCCTTCCAAGCCCTCTTCTCTACCCACTTTCCACCACTTTATTTGGACAGGCCTCCCATGGAGGAAACATCAATCCCATCCCTAACTCCTGTCCCTCCCAACTAGATTCCCAGTATGGTGGCACTTCCCCAACTCTGGACCCTCATTTAGGAGTCTGATCCAATGCACATTTTGAGATCTAGCTTCAGGATTGAATAGGAACAAAAGGATAGGTTATTTACCTTCCAGTGTCTTATTAACCATGAGAGTTTCAGTGGCTTGTAGGTGCAAATTTCCTATAACTTTTCTGCAAAGGGTGCTCACCCCCATCTTACTCACCTTAGCACCTGTTCCAGGTGGCCCTTGAGGAGGAAGACAGCATTGGCACAGAACTTCCGCAGGCAGTCCATCCTGAGGAACTGCGAGGTGAGCTGGGCGAGCAGCTGCTCCTGCTCCTCTTGGGAGGTGTAGGCAGGCACATAGACCTGGGAGACAAGCAGCTTCCTCAGGTTCCTCATCTGGCCCAAGAAAGGAGCAAAAGCAGCCAAGGTGGAGGCCGCCCAGGTGCAGTGCACTTCCACCTTCTGGACAGAGTCCAGCTGCAGCAGTCTCAGGACCTTCCTGGTGTGGCTGGTGGGTTTCCCAAAGATCTTCAGCCTATTGCAACACAGGTGCACCCTGTCCCTTCTCTGTGTGACCCACAGGAACAAGTGGGTCAGGAATGCATCCAGGGGTCTTTTTCTGAGGCTCAAGTCTATGAAAACCTTGAAGGGTTGCTTAGCTGCCATTGCTGGACCAAGTTTCAAAGTTCGATTCTACTTAATGTCCTCTGGTGAGCAGGCATCAACCACAGCTCCAGACCACATCCTCCAGAAGTTCTGGGGAACATTCCGCAAATCCAGCACCTGCAGTTTCCACCTCCTGTGGGGACGACAGCAGTCTCAGCCCTGAGGCCCCCTCTTCACCCTTCAGCTCCTGTCCCTTACTCCACCTCTTCCTTCTGTCTCACTTTTCTCCATCCACTTCCCTACAATGAAGCCTGGTGCCCCCACTTGTACAGACTGAGGCGGGGGCAGGTACAGCCTCCTTCATGGGTCACCACAGCTGCCACAAGCACCTCAACATCTGGAAGCATTTCCCAGGTTGGGCTCAGCATGGCCAAGGCCTCTCCACCTCTCCATATAAACCTTAAAAAAAACAAAAATTAAATGAATGAATGAAAGTTGGGCGTGTGAGCCTACACTTATTATTCCAGGGGCTCTGGAGACTGACTCAGGAGGATCAAGGGGTCAAAGCCAGCCTCAGCAAGAGCAGGTGCTAAGCAACTCACTGAGACTCTGTCTCTAAATAAAATACAAAACAGGGCTGGGGATGTGGCTCAGTGGTAGAGTGCTCCTGAGTTCAATACCGGGTACCAAAAAAATAAATAAATAAAAAAGAAAGAAATTTGAAAGTGGCATGAACCAAAATGAAAATCCTAATATTTAGCATAAAGGCAAAACCACACTGAGAGGCAAATTCGAAGTCCTAAGTTATTTCATGAGAAAAGACAGGAACAAAATTGTTCCTGAATCCACACAGGTGAGGAGGGAAGATGCTGTTCCTTAGGCCAGTGAGGGACTTACGGGATCTGGCCAGGTGTGCAGGTGCTCTGAGCTTCAGTAGGTCAGGATGTGTCTCCTTAGGCTGCAAGAACTTGTGCTTCTCTTCTGGCTCTGCAGAAGCTTTTGTGGACCTCTCTGGCCACGCCCCTACCTCCATCTGATTGATAAGCATCTAATCAGAAAGCAGTATGTGATCACCTTCTAAAATCTCCACCCACTTAATAATGCTGGGATTTTCTTCCTTGCATTAGTTCATTGAATCTGATGGTCATGCAAGAGCACAGAATCAGGGAGATTTGAGAGTCAGTGATGCTTTTGTCCATACACTCCCTATCATGGGCTCAATTTTGTCCATATGTGACCCTCCTGTTTCTACTGTGAGACATAAAAGTACTTAATCCCTAATGTAAGAAAAACATTACTGGAAAATACCTTTCTACAGGGATATTTGCCATATCAAAATTATTTGAAAAAAATAATTTTCAAAAATATTTTGAAAATTCCAGAGAGAAAACAGCTTTTTGAAGACAATAGTGTCATCCACAAAGATTAAAGAATGGAAACCATGTTTCCAACAGTCACACAAGTGTCAAGTTAACTTACAGCAAATCTGAGCAAACTAAGGGAGGTAGAACACAAAGGAAGGTAGAATCAGTCTTCTAGACTTAGGGCAAGATTTCTTCTATTTGTACTAGGGATGAAACACATTGGATCTCTACCGCTGAGCCACATGCCCAGCCCTTTTTATTTTTTTTGATTTTATTTGGAGACAGAGTCTCAAAAAATTTCTTAGGTCCTCCCTAAGTTGCTGAGGCTGGCCTCAAACTTGCCATCCCCATTCCTCAAGTCTCCTGAGTTGCTGTGATTACAGGAATGGGCCACCATGCCCCATCAGACTTGGCAAAGTCTGAAAGCCACTGAGGGTGTAAGGTTTGCAACTTGGGATATTGGAGTGAAAGACACAGGGTTGGACAGCAGGTGCCCTTGACTTCAGGGAGGCCACCAATTAGAGAGCCTTCCTTCAGAATCAGGGACTTCCCCAGGGCACTTCTCCCAGAAACCTTGGCCCCAGGCACTTTCCAAGGCCTTTAGTCTTGGAGAAGAATACAAGCAAAGGAAAATTTCAAGAGTCTGAGTAAAATGAAATTCTAAAATTGAGGAAGGATAGACAGAAAGAGATGGAATGCTTGGATGAGCCATGCGAGGTGAGCACTTCCAGGGAACATGTAGAAGGAATGGTTTGATGGGTGGCGGTTAGAAAATTGCAATTCTTATTTTTTCTGTCTGTCTTTGTTTTAGTCAGCTTTATGGTGCTGTAACTAAAACACCCAAGGACAAAAACTACAGAGGAGGAAAATTTTATTTGGGTGGCTTGGTTTCAGTGGCCTCAATCCAGAGACAGCACCTCCAATTTGAGACTGAATATCATGGCAGAAGCTTGTGGCAGAGGGAAGAGGCTCACATTACCAGAAAGCAGAGAGAGAGAGATGGCCACTTGTAGATACAAACTCTATACCCATATTCACACCCCAAAGATCAGCTTCCTCCAGCCACAGCCCACCTGCCCCCATTATCTCCCAGTTAATCCCACCAGAGATTAATTCATTGGCTAGGTTATGGCTATAAACCAATCATTTATCCTCCAAAACAGTCACATGTGAGCTGTTAAGAGACACAGCATCTAAACCGTGATGGTCTTTTGGGGGTATCTTGTTGGAAAATGTCCCTGCTCACATCACATAATCATATGTAAGTTGGATAATTCCAATTGGCTAAGGTTATATTTCGTTTCTGTTTCACATAATAACTTACCACAAATGAAACACATTTAATTTCATGTGTGTGTGCAGATATAATGGATTAAGGCTACATCCAACACCATCTCTGGTTTTTATGCTCTACAATATTTGAAATCTACACTCTGATTTAATTTTAAGTTTCTCTGTAATTTGTCTGTGTGTCACCAGCTGAAAGGTTGACTTCATGCCACAGCCCTGGCTTCTCTTATTACCCCTGACTTGGTGCACAAGGCAGGTCAAAATTACAGTCAACCTATATCACAACAGACAGTGTCTCTCCAAAGAAAAGTGTAGTCAGTCATAATAGGGCAGGAATGCAGGACACTTAAAGAAAGATGAGTCAGTGCCCCATCCAGGAGGCAAAGGGAGACAGGGTGTCAAAGGCAGCTTTGAATCAATTATCACTGGCTCCACAGATTCAGTACCAAGGGTGGCCTCAGTTCAAGGACAATAGGTGGCAACTGGCCAGGTGTCCTCTTAGAAAATATGGGGGGTGAGAGTTAGGGTTTATTTTATGCACAGCTGAGTATGGGGCTGACTGGTTTGTGATAGTTCCTGCCATCATGCAGGGCTGCCCAGGGACCTTCCCTTCAAAGCACCCTGCTTCCCCTTCATCAGGATTTGACACAGTTACTTCCTGTTGATTTGAGCACCATTTATGTTTCCCCCTTGGGATGAAGATTTTTTTCCTCTGGATGCATCACAAAATGGTTAGGGTTTGATTCTATCTCAGTGCCAGGATGGACTTTTCTTGGTTGGTCCAGTCCCCCATTGGAGGGAATTAATAGATGATTAGGAATCAATGTTGAAACTCATTAAGCCACATTTGAACAACAACATGGGTTTGGAGAGAGTGGCTCTCACTGTCCCTCCACCAGGAAATCACTGTTAAATTCAATTTTGCCTATTCATTAGGCCTTGGGTATCTCATCTCCAAGCTTTGGCCTTTACTATTCTATGAAGGGTTAGACTTTTGCAGAAATTTTATGACTACAGGTGATCATTTAAAAGAAAAATATTTAGGCCCTGAATTTATGAATTTTTATTTTTTGGCACTGGGGATTAAACCCAGGAGAGCTTTATCACTGAGCTACATCCTCACCTTTTTTCATTTTTATTAATTATTTAGTTAATTAAATTATGCATATATTCAGTTTGGGTACCAAGGTTTGAACCTAGGAGAACTACACCACTGAGCTACATTCCCAGGACATTTTTAAAAGTTTTTTTTTTTTTATTTTTAATTTTGAGACAGTTTCTCACTAAATTACTGAGACAGGCCTTGAATTCGAGATCCTTCTGCCTTAGCCTGCTAAATAGATGGTGTTATGGGGAGTCCCTCCAGAAAGCACTCTAAGTCTGAATTTCAAATCAAAAGAGAGCTTTACTTACCTGACTAGGGACTGTCACCCACCTCAGAAACTCGAGCTCTGTGAGAGGACAGCAGCTTTCTGATCCATCCAAAGACAATATAAGCACAAAATCCACAACTCAGTGACTTTCTTATCCTCATGTAAGCTAGCCAATCATAGAAATTCAAACATTAATAAGTGGGGCCTGTGGGCTCTAGGAAGGATCAGAATTTTCCCATCAGCAAGCCAGCACATTAGCTTTCATGTTCATTTGAGCACGGTCCTGGGTTCAAGCAGGTGCTAGACAGTCACATCCTGAATTTGGGTTGGAGTCATCAGGATGAGAATCTACTTCAAAGTCATGTAGACCGAAAAAAGCATTCAAACCCAGGATATAGCTCTTCACGACCACCAGTGGATACTGAGTAGGGTACAATTTGTGGGGTACAAAGTACAGAAATGTGATTTTATTTATTTATTTATTTATTGAATTTTATTTATTTATTTATTTATTTAATTTCTTTTTTTAAAATTTTTATTGTTGGTTGTTCAAAACATTACATAGTTCTAGGGGATCCAACATGGCGGCGAGAGGGGAGGCAGCGCTTTCAGTACCTCCTCAACAAAGGGGTCAGAGAGATGCATGGATACGCTTAGATATGACCTGCTGAGAAACTCCTACCAAAATTCCACTAAAGAGAGACCGGCCGGGAATTGGAAGGATTTTTGGAGGTGACAGTCTGCGCTAGACGAGTGAATCTCCACCACGCAGCGCAGAGGTCCAGACCTGCCAGCCGCTGCCCGCGCGACTCGGCGACTGTTGGCTGCCTGCACGTGGCCCCCGCGTCAGGGCGGATAGCCTCCGAGGCGCAGTGCAGCAGGAGCGGTGCAGGGACTCTAGGAAGAGGTCTCTCGCCAAGCCTTCATGAAATAGCAAACCGGGAGCTGAAACCAACCAGAGACAGACCAGTCCCACCCCTCACTTCGGACACTCTGGCAAGGAGCCTGGGGCCTGCCATAGCAGAGTGGTGACATCACCAGAGTTCCCCCGACAGAATTCCTTCCCAGCGGAATCCACATTAGCAGGTGTGTGACTCCCACCCCCTCCAGATACAAGCAGCCAGGAAAGCACCGGGGACGTGTCTGTAGGGAAGCAGAGGGGATTCCAGATCCCCACCTCCCCTTAACACCAGCGGCGACACCCAAGATCTTAGCCGGCAGTTTCTGGGGGCGTGCCCACCAAAGGGGTCCTGAAAAATTAAACTGTTGGTTCCCAGATCACCCCACCACAGCACTGGGGCTTAATTGAATGACAGAGAGGGTGTTCATCATTCGGGATATAGGACACGCGGTGGGGCTGCAAGTGTAATCAGATCCTTGGGGAACCGCCTCTGGTGAACAGGACCTGGCTGGCTGGCTGGGAGGAGGAACAGGGGGAGGGGCCGGATAAGTGAAAGGGCTCTGGACTAACAGGATTGAGAGACTCCCAGGAGCCACCGTACAGGGATTTCTGTCAGCACATAGAGGGCAGAAGCTCAGCTCAGAGGGCACAGCTCCGCCTATTGGAAGAGAAGAAAATGGGATTCAGCCATAGAACAGGGGATGCCAGCATGGCAGAGATCTGATGTCATCGGAGAGCGGCCGAGGAGAAAACTTCATCGGTGCCAGCAGCGACGGAAACAGTTGGTCCCCTGGTAGGGACGGTGAGTCACAGATACCCGAGTCTCTCTCGCTTTGTCATCGAGCCAGAGGCGAGGAGAGGGGCCGCCGCCCGCGCCCGCAAGGTAGGAAGACCTGCAACCAACCTGCAGATCAGGCCCAGCGGTCTGCAGGCATGGTAAGAGGGGCAGGGCAGAGCCACCGCCCGCGCCGGCGAGGTAAGCAGACCTGCGACAGACCTGTGGATCAGGCCCAGTGGCCTGCCAGCATGGTACACACTTCACCCCAACTGGAGTAGGGGCAGAGCAGAGCCTTAGCCCGCACCCAGATCAGGCCCAGCGGCTTGCCTGTGTGGTGGTCAAGTGACCCCAATTGGAGTGGGGGCAGAGCGGAACTGACACCCTTGCCCACAAGGTGGGCAGACCTGCGACCAACCTGCAGATCAGGCCTAGCGGTCCCCGGGCGTGGTAGGAGGGGCAGGGCAGAGCCTTCTCACCCACCTGCAAGGTAGGCAGACCTGCGACAGAACAGCAGATCAGGCCCAGGGGTCCGCGGGCGTGGTAGACACCTCACACCAATTGGAGGAGGGGCAGAGCAGAGCCCCTGCCAGCACCTGCAAGGGAGAATTTTCAACTATACAAGAGCAATATAAATATATAAGGGGGGGGGAAATTTCAAAAACACAACAGTTTCACCAAGAAGAAAGAAACGCAAGCAGTATGAAAAGACAAGGAAAGAAAGGACTACAAGCAATGCAGGTCAGCTCAACTTTAGAAGAGGTAACAGCTGCAGCAGATGGAATGTCAGATAAAGAATTCAGGATATATATGCTTCAGATGATCTGGAGTATCAAGGAAGAAATTAGACAGCAAAATCAGACAATGAAAGATCACTTCGACAAGGAATTACACAAACAAATCCAGGAAGCAAAGGATCAACTATACAGGGAGATAGAGGTTATAAAAAACAAACAAACAGAAATCCTAGAAATGCAGGAAGCAATAAACCAACTTAAAAACTCAATTGAGAGTACTACCAGCAGAGTAGAACACTTAGAAGATAGAACATCAGACAATGAAGACAAAGTATTTCAACTTGAAAAGAACATAGACAGCTCAGCAAGACTGTTAAGAAACCATGAGCAGAACATCCAAGAAATATGGGATAACATTAAGAGACCAAACTTAAGATTCATTGGGATACAGGAAGGTATAGAACTCCATACCAAAGGAATGAGCAATTTATTCAATGAAATAATACGAGAAAACTTCCCAGACTTGAAGAATGAGACAGAATCCCAAATTCTAGAAGCCTACAGGACGCCGAATGTGCAAAATTATAAGAGATCCACACCTAGACACATTATAATGAAGATGCCCAACATACAGAATAAGGAGAGAATTTTAAAAGCTACAAGAGAAAGGAAGCAGATTACATTTAGGGGCAAGCCAATCAGGATAACAGCTGATCTTTCAACACAGACTCTGAAAGCTAGAAGATCCTGGAATAACATATTTCAAACACTGAAAGAAAATGGGTTCCAACCAAGAATTGTGTATCCAGCGAAATTAAGCTTCAGGATGGAAGATGAAACTAAAACCTTCCACGACAAACAAAAGTTAAAAGAATATGCAGCTAGAAAACCATCTCTTCAAAACATCCTCAGCAAAACATTACAGGAAGAGGAAATGGAAAATAACAATGAAAAACAACAGTGGGAGGTAGGACAGTAAAGGGGGGGGGATAATCAAAGAGGAAAACAAACCATGTTTAGTAACATAAATAAACAAATATGGCTGGAACAACAACCCATATCTCAATAATAACCCTAAATGTTAATGGCTTAAACTCACCAATTAAGAGACACAGGCTAGTAGAATGGATCTCAAAACAAGACCCAACAATATGCTGCCTACAGGAGACGCATTTGATAGGAAAAGACATACATAGGCTGAAGGTGAAAGGTTGGGAAAAATCATATCACTCATATGGACTTCGGAAAAAAGCAGGAGTGTCCATACTCATATCAAATAAAATAGATTTCAAGCCAAAGTTAATCAAAAGGGATAAAGAGGGACACTACATACTGCTTAAGGGAACCATACACCAACAAGACATAACAATCATAAATATATATGCCCCAAACAATGGTGCAGCTATGTTCATCAAACAAACTCTTCTCAAGTTCAAGAGTCTAATAGACCACCATACAATAATCATGGGAGACTTCAACACACCTCTCTCGCCACTGGACAGATCTTCTACACAAAAGTTGAATAAGGAAACTATAGAACTCAATAACACAATTAATAACCTAGACTTAATTGACATATATAGAATATACCACCCAACATCAAGCAGTTACACTTTTTTCTCAGCAGCACATGGATCCTTCTCAAAAATAGATGATATATTATGTCACAGGGCAACGCTTAGACAATATAAAGGAGTAGAGATAATACCATGCATCCTATCTGACCATAATGGAATGAAACTGAAAATCAACGATAAAAGAAGGAAGGAAAAAGCATACATCACTTGGAGAATGAACAATAGGTTACTGAATGATCAATGGGTTATAGAAGACATCAAGGAGGAAATTAAAAAATTCTTAGAGATTAATGAAAACACAGAAACAACATATCAGAATCTGTGGGACACATTGAAAGCAGTTCTAAGAGGAAAATTCATTGCTTGGAGTTCATTCCTTAAAAAAAGAAAAAACCAACAAATAAATGATCTCATGCTTCATCTCAAAATCCTAGAAAAAGAAGAGCAAAACAACAGCAAAAGAAGTAGAAGGCAAGAAATAATTAAAATCAGAGCTGAAATTAATGAAATCGAAACAAAAGAAACAATTGAAAAAATTGACAAAACTAAAAGTTGGTTCTTTGAAAAAATAAACAAAATCGACAGACCCTTAGCCATGCTAGCGAAGAGAAGAAGAGAGAGAACTCAAATTACTAGCATATGGGATGAAAAAGGCAATATCACAATAGACACTTCAGAAATACAGAAGATAATCAAAAATTATTTTGAATCCTTATACTCCAATAAATTAGAAGATAGTGAAGGTATCGATAAATTTCTGAAGTCATATGATCTGCCCAGATTGAGTCAGGAGGATATAGACAACCTAAACAGACCAATATCAATTGAGGAAATAGAAGAAACCATCAAAAGACTACCAACTAAGAAAAGCCCAGGACCGGATGGGTATACAGCAGAATTTTACAAAACCTTTAAAGAGGAACTAATACCAATACTTTTCAAGCTACTTCAGGAAATAGAAAAAGAGGGAGAACTTCCAAATTCATTCTACGAGGCCAACATAACCCTGATACCTAAACCAGACAAACACACTTCAAAGAAAGAAAACTTCAGACCAATATCTCTAATGAACCTAGATGCAAAAATCCTCAATAAAATTCTGGCGAATCGGATACAAAAACATATCAAAAAAATTGTGCACCATGATCAAGTAGGATTCATCCCTGGGATGCAAGGCTGGTTCAATATACGGAAATCAATAAATGTTATTCACCACATCAATAGACTTAAAAATAAGAACCATATGATCATCTCGATAGATGCGGAAAAAGCATTCGACAAAGTACAGCATCCCTTTATGTTCAAAACATTAGAAAATCTAGGGATAACAGGAACATACCTCAATATTGTAAAAGCAATCTATGCTAAGCCTCAGGCTAGCATCATTCTGAATGGAGAAAAACTGAAGGCATTCCCTCTAAAATCTGGAACAAGACAGGGATGCCCTCTCTCACCACTTCTGTTCAACATAGTTCTCGAAACACTTGCCACAGCAATTAGACAGACGAAAGAAATTAAAGGCATAAAAATAGGAAAAAAAGAACTTAAATTATCAATATTTGCAGATGATATGATTCTATACCTAGCAGACCCAAAAGGCTCTACAAAGAAACTATTAGAGCTAATAAATGAATTCAGCAAAGTGGCAGGATATAAAATCAACACGCATAAATCAAAGGCATTCCTGTATATCAGCGACAAATCCTCTGAAATGGAAATGAGGACAACCACTCCATTCACAATATCTTCAAAAAAAAATAAAATACTTGGGAATCAACCTAACAAAAGAGGTGAAAGACTTATACAATGAAAACTACAGAACCCTAAAGAGAGAAATAGAAGAAGATCTTAGAAGATGGAAAAATATACCCTGTTCATGGATAGGCAGAACTAACATCATCAAAATGGCGATATTACCAAAAGTTCTCTATAGGTTTAATGCAATGCCAATCAAAATCCCAAAGGCATTTCTTGAGAAATAGAGAAAGCAATCATGAAATTCATATGGAAAAATAAAAGACCTAGAATAGCAAAAACAATGCTAAGCAGGAAGTGTGAATCAGGCGGTATAGCGATACCAGACTTCAAACTATACTACAGAGCAATAGTAACAAACACAGCATGGTACTGGTACCAAAACAGGCGGGTGGACCAATGGTACAGAATAGAGGACACAGAAACCAATCCACAAAACTACAACTATCTTATATTTGGTAAAGGGGCTAAAAGCATGCAATGGAGGAAGGATAGCATCTTCAACAAATGGTGCTGGGAAAACTGGAAATCCATATGCAACAAAATGAAACTGAATACCTTTCTCTCGCCATGCACAAAAGTTAATTCAAAATGGATCAAGGAGCTTGATATCAAATCAGAGACACGCCATCTGATAGAAGAAAAAGTTGGCTACGATCTACATACTGTGGGGTCGGGCGCCAAATTCCTCAATAGGACACCCATAGCACAAAAGTTAATAACTAGAATCAACAAATGGGACTTACTCAAACTAAAAAGTTTTTTCTCAGCTAAAGAAACAATAAGAGAGGTAAATAGAGAGCCTACATCCTGGGAACAAATCTTTACTCCTCACACTTCAGATAGAGCCCTAATATCCAGAGTATACAAAGAACTCCAAAAATTAGACAATAAGATAACTAACAACCCAATCAACAAATGGGCCAAGGACCTGAACAGACACTTCTCAGAGGAGGACATACAATCAATCAACAAGTACATGAAAAAATGCTCACCATCTCTAGCAGTCAGAGAAATGCAAATCAAAACCACCTTAAGATACCATCTCACTCCAGTAAGATTGGCAGCCATTATGAAGTCAAACAACAACAAGTGCTGGCGAGGTTTTGGGGAAAAGGTTACACTTATACATTGCTGGTGGGACTGCAAATTGGTGCAGCCAATTTGGAAAGCAGTATGGAGATTTCTTGGAAAGCTGGGAATGGAGCCACCATTTGACCCAGCTATTCCCCTTCTTGGTCTATTCCCTAAAGACCTAAAAAGAGCATGCTACAGGGACACTGCTACATCGATGTTCATAGCAGCTCAATTCACAATAGCAAGACTTTGGAACCAACCCAGATGCCCTTCAATAGACGAATGGATTAAAAAAATGTGGCATTTATACACAATGGAGTATTACTCTGCATTAAAAAATGACAAAATCATAGAATTTGCAGGGAAATGGATGGCACTAGAGCAGATTATGCTAAGTGAAGCTAGCCAATCCCTAAAAAGCAAATGCCAAATGTCTCCTTTGATATAAGGAGAGTAACTAAGAACAGAGTAGGGACGAAGAGCATGAGAAGAAGATTAACATTAAACAGAGATGAGAGTTGGGAGGGAAATGGAGAGAAAAGGGAAATTGCATGGAAATGGAAGGAGACCCTCAGGGTTATACAAAAGAACATACAAGAGGAAATGAGGGGAAAGGGAAAAATACTACAAGGGGGAGAAATGAAGGTCAAAGAGGGGGTAGAGAGAGAAGAGGTGTGGGGAGGGGAGGGGAGGGGGGATAGTAGAGGATAGGAAAGGTAGCATAACATGACAGTCACTAGTATGGCAATATGTAAATCAATGGATGTGTAATTGATGTGATTCTGCAATCTGTATATGGGCTAAAAATGGGAGTTCATAACCCACTTGAAGCAAAGTGTGAAAGATGATATATCAAGAACTATGTAATGTTTAGAACAACCAACAATAAAAAAAATAAAATAAAAAATAAAAAAAAGCAAAACATTACATAGTTCTTGACATATCATATTTCACACTTTGATTCAAGTGGGTTATGATCTCCCATTTTTACCCCGTATAGAGATTGCAGCATCACATCGGTTACACATCCACTGTTTTATATATTGCCATACTAGTGTCTGTTGTATTCTGCTGCCTTTCCTATCTTCTACTATCCCCCCTCCCATCCCCTCCCCTCCCATCTTCTCTCTCTACCCCATCTACTGTAATTCATATTTCCCCCTTGTTTTTTCCCCTTTCCCCTCAATTCCTCTTGTATGTAATTTTGTATAACCATGAGGGTCTCCTCCCATTTCCATGCAATTTCCCTTCTCTCTCCCTTTCCCTCCCACCTCTCGTCCCTGTTTAATGTTAATCTTTGTCTCATGCTCGTCCTCCCAACTCTGTTCTTAGTTAATCTTCTTATATCAAAGAAAACATTTGACATTTGTTTTTTAGGGATTGTCTAGCTTCACTTAGCATAATCTGCTCTAGTGCCATCCATTTCCCTGCAAATTCTATGATTTTGTCATTTTTTAATGTAGAGTAATACTCCATTGTGTATAAATGCCACATTTTTTTATCCATTCGTCTATTGAAGGGCATCTAGGTTGGTTTCACAGTCTTGCTATTGTGAATTTTTAAATAAGAATACAGCTGCCATTTCAGTTTCTCAGAAACAGCTTTTATAACAGTTTTTCATAGGAAGCAGCAAAATGGAGTCTCAGGCCTGCCTATAAGAGTTCTTGCTTTATAATTGTCTTATCTCACTTTTCAAAATTTTATATCCATCATCTGTATTTTTTTTACTATTACATAACATATAGGTGACACACTTATTGATTGTATTTATCACTTCACACCACAGCAGATGGGATTACAATTTTTGACCACCACAGCCTGTTTTGAATTACAATTTTGAAAAGGTAGAGCATTTGCCTAGCATGCATGAGGCACTGAGTTTGATCCATAGCAACAATAAATAAAGAAATGAATAAATAAATACATGGATAGATAGATAGATAGATAGATAGATAGATAGAAAGACGGACAGACAGACAGATAGAGAGATGAGAGACCTGTGTTAAAGTAAACTTGTTAGTGGTTTTTTTTCTTCTTAATCAATTAATCTGATTTTAGTTATCTTCAGGGAAAACATCCAAATAAAAACTCTTTTTAAAAGAAAAGACAGAGAGAAGAGAGAGAGAGAGAGAGAGAGAGAGAGAGAGAGAGAGAGAGAGAGAGAGAGATTTTTAATATTTATTTATTTATTTTTTATTTTTCGGCAGACACAACATCTTTATTTGTACATGATGCTGAGGATCAAACCCAGTGTTGCACGCATGCCAGGTGAGCACGCTAACGCTTGAGCCACATCCCCAGCCCAAATGTTAACTATTGATGATAAACATTTTGAATCTTCATGGCTTAAAATCTGTTGGCAATGTACAATAACCAGTTATTAACAAGGTGATTTGATTGGAATACATTTTTATATAGTGTTCGGAATAATGTCTGAAAACATAGGAGATTTTTTATAAATTTTTGCCATTTTAAAGCAAATATTAATAAAGTATCCAAATAAATATAACTTGAAAAAGTTAAGTCATATTTGACAGGACTTCCCATCATATCAAATTAGGCTAATTGCCTTAATGTCTCTTTTCTTGAAATCCCTTGAGCAAATATGAAGTTCTCTAGAACATCCCAATGTTAGCTCAAGGTCAAATGACTATGTAGACTTTCATAATAGAGAAGTTAGTCAATAATCTCAAAAGGTTTAAAGAACTTAATGAAACCTGGGGTCCCAGATCATTATAAAAGATAAGTCATTTAACCAGAGTGATGAAAGATATTTAAAGTGAATACAGAAGTTATGTCCTATGAAATAATACTTCAACTTTTAACAGAGATGATTCAGTTTTCCTTTTCCCATGTAATCAGAGAAATTGATAAAACCAACTTGAATCCTAAAAACTTACTCTCCCCTCCATCTGTACTGAGCATTGAACCAGGGGCACTCTACCACTAAATTTCCTGCCCAGTTCTCTTTGTTTTATTTTGAAACATGCTTGCCAATTGGCCAAGTCTGGCCTGAATCTTGCCATCCTCCTGCCTCAGGCTCCTGAGAATCTAGAATTAAAGGCATGGTCCACCTCACCTGGTTTAAAAGAGCATCTGTTTGAGAAATGTTAAACTGGAACATTCCACGTGGAAGCCATTACTCTTTTTAATTGTCTTTGGAATCATTTGCCCACCAGTTTCAAAATGTGCTTGAGAATGAACCATAATAGACTCCACTGCAGGGCAGAAGAAAGTCTCTAGTGGAGTTTCTTGGAATTTACAGGTCCCATTCTGTGTTTTATTAATCTCTTGAGAGCCAATGATAAAAATCCTATGATCTTCTTTGGAAAGTTCGGAGTTTAGAAGCAATTTTTTTGGTGTAAAGTTGTGGTTTTGGCAGAGTCCTCCTGAAAGTCTATTATCAAACTCTCAAGTTCAAGGACCTTCTCCTGCATGGTCCCCTGCCCTCCACTTTTGTGAGGTTTTGGTACATAAATTTCATTTTGATTCTGCATTCTTTCACAGTAGCATCATCAGCTGGGACACTGTGACCACGGAATATTCTAAGCCATTACATGGTCAGTATTGGCTCCCTTGAGTTGTCTCAATCTGATGGCAATCACTTGGCATGCAGGAGGCTGCTGGACTCTGTGTGTGTGTGTGTGTGTGTGTGTGTGTGTGTGTGTGTTTACATATGTATGTGTAGAACTGGGGATTCTGTGGCTGGGGAAGTTTACTATTGAGCTACACCTCCAACACTTTTTACATTTTTATTTGAGACATGGTCTGACTATGTTGCCCAGGCTGGCTTGGAATCTCTGATCCTCTTGCCTCAGCCTCCCAAGTTACTAGGATTCTAAGTGTGCACCTCAGTACCTGGCCATACAGCATTTAAAACCCTAAAGAGTTTACATTGCACTGGGGAGCAAGTGCCATAATTAAAAGAGAATAATGGCCTCAGACTGCAAAATTCCTCTGGATGAACGTTATACCAATACCAAGACCTCAAATTACTCTCAGACCACACATTGCCATTCCAATTAAGCCTTTATTGCTGGCCAGCAGCATACACTTTCCTCTCTAAAAGCAAAGATAGGTGCTGGGGATGTGGCTCAAGCGATAGCGCACTTGCCTGGCATGCATGTGGCCCGGGTTTGATCCTCAGCAAAACATACAAAGATGTTGTGTCCACCGAAAACTAAAAAATAAATATTAAAAAAAAATAAAATACAAGCGAAGATAACTCCTTTAGTTATGCCTCATATTTAAGCCAAAAAACCACAAAAGGGAGATTTGGGGGGGTAGCCAATGTAAGCAAGCAAATTGAATATGTAAAGAAGTGTAGTGTACTACAATTTTATTTATATTTTTATATTAACCAAGTTTTAGACTCTGTAATGTGGAACAATACTCTAAAATAACAGTTGCTGTTTCACCAGAGATGTACAAGCCTTCATTTGTCCAATTAGTTGCTCTAGAGAATAAAACTTAACAGACACAATGTATTTAATATTTTAAGAAGTGTTTGTCATTTTAATATGTGAATCAAACTTTGGTTCATATCAGCACACTTATATTTTCTCTTAGGGAATAACCTTGAATACTTTTAACTATTTGTGTTACATATATCAACAATTTAGTTATAAAGAAACATTTTAATATTTATCCTTTATTTAAGATGTTTATATTACTTACATAGACCCTATTGTTTACTTAGATATATTATAATTATATTTTACCACATAAAGACTTTCTTACATGGAAACATGTTTTTACTAAACATATTTTTATATTTAGAACCTTTTAATATTTTTTAATCCATGGATCCCTCTTTTTGTTTATACCTTATAATAACCCTTATCAATTTCTGAATTTAGATAAATTAATCCATTTTAATAAGAGGAAATATATTTACAGTGCTCTACTTGAAATGCAGTTGAAACCTCTTGACATTTTGTACATGAAATTATAACTACTGGGACTTTTAACTTTTAATAACCTTGTTTTTGTGATAACAAAGTAATTTTAATTTTTTAAATTTATCAATATATGAAAACACTAACAGTGCTTAAATATTTTACCTTATGGAATTTAAGGAGTTAAGATTACTTGACATTATATTTAACAGTTTAGATTTAAAATTTGTAAACCAATCAGATGTCTCTAACAAACATATCCATGATTAATTTCATATATGTCAGATCTATTTTACATTTTTTTAAAAAGTGTATAAGACAAGTGCATTGAATAGTGTTTGTAATTTTTTCCCATTGAAGAAAAATCCTAGAGACAATGGATATTAGACACTTTTTAGACATTAACATTTTATTAACAACTGTTTGACCACCTAGAAACAAAACTGTGCATTAGTAATTTTAAAGACATTTTGACTTTTATTTATTCACCCAATTTCAATTGAACCTTTTAAATCATATGAAGCAAAGGTATTTGGATCCTTTTTTTAAATTTTAATTTATGAGCCTATATGTCAATTTTTAGTACCAAATATATGTAGACACAGCAATACATGTAGACAGACAGTACCCCGGTGCCCCTACCCAAAACAGACAAAAAAAGCCTTGTAGGTTATTTGTTAAAAAAACTATTAGACTGAGAATTAATCCTTGTAAATTGGCCTTAGCACAAAGCAGAATGTAATTAGAAAAACATATTAATCTAGGCATATCAGATCAAAATTATAAATTTAACAAATATAGACTTTAAAAAACCTTCCTGGCCTTCTTCCTGATTTTGGGCCTGCTCATCAAAGGTGAAAAGAATTAAGGGAACATAGATAGATGTCAGGGCCTTATTCCTCCCTGAAGGAACTTCCCAAAGAGGCAACACCATTGGTCTGCTATGGATTCAATTCTTATTAAATTTATGGAGATTTATTTTGAGAATAAATGGAGAATGTGTTGTGTGCTGTTGAGAAGGGTGTTTGCTCTGCAGCAGTTGGGTGGGATGGTCTGTAAATGTCTACTGTGTGCAGAGATGATCTGTCCAGTGCTGAAAAGTGGTGTTGAAACCCCCACTGTTTTTACTGTGTTGTAGTTAACTTCTTCTTTAACATTCCAATAATATCTGTTTTCACATGTGGGTGCTCGGGTGTCCGGTACATGTATGTGTACAATTGCTGTCTCGTTTTGTTGAATAGACCCTTTATCATCGTGTACCTTGTCTCTTTTTATTGTGTTTTAATCTGTAGTCTATTTTATCTGATAGGAGTCTAGCCATTCCTGCTCTAGGTTGGTTTCCTTCTTGTGGAATGTCTTTTTCATCCCTTCACTGTCACTCTGTGTTTGTCCTGAGGTGAAGTGACTTTCTTGTAGACAGCAGGAACTGAGTCCATTAAAAAAGAAAATCCATTAAGGATTAAGTTTGGATTTCCTTCTTTGTCTTTGTGAACATGCTGCCATTTTGTTTTTTCCTTTTGGCTTCCTCTGGGATTTAGAAAATTTTTATAGTTACCAAAGAGCATTTTAACCTTAACAGAACCTCCCTCTGCTCTGCTACCAGTACTCTGGATTCTCTCCTTTTCCTCGTAATTTGTGCTTTGGTTGCCTTGGTTTCCTTCTCCTGGTTTCATGCATTCCTTAAACTCTTACTTTGGCCATGCTTAACACTCACAGTTTTGTTTTGAACCCTGATGGGAGTCAGAGATGAGAGTTCAGGGAAGAAACTTTCAAACCAGATGCCGTGGCCCTAGAATGTAAGATGTCACTAAGAAACATCGTAAGAGCTGATAGGGACTGAAAGGGTGAGCAGAGCCCCAACATTTAATAGAAATGATGGAGCAAGAAAACAGACATTTAGACAGCCGAACTTATGGCCAGATGCTGGAGAGCTTGATGAGGCCCTGCTCTGACATCCCACCTCTTCTCATCATCTGCCTGATCCTCTGCATCATCCTCACCACTCTCAAACTCTACAGCCACATCTCCACCCTGGTGAAAATGGCGCCTTCCTCTTATGATTGTCTCCTCAACCAGCAGGCACATCCAGCCCAAGAGAAGCCTCCATCAGTTCCTGACCTGATCACTGTGGTCTGAGTGAGTGAGCATCCGCTGGAGTTCAACCCTTATACTTGAGACTCTAAACCTGGCTCTTGAGCCAAGCATGCAGAGGAAATATCTGTAATGAATCTGGCATGATTAAGTGTTTGCTGTGCTCAGAGTTAAAATAGAATTTTTAGTTTTGAATTGATTATGTGTATTGCAGTGCCCAGCATTAAGGATTATCATTTTCTTGATTAAGAACCTATACAGTGAAATTGAATTGAGTTATTTGAGTAAATAAAGCATTAAAAAAAACATTAGTGTGTGAATATGATTTATTTCTCCCCTCCACTGCAGATGTCACACCTTTGCCCATCCCAACCAGCTTCCCTTGGTCCCTGCCCACTTTCACAGCATTATCCCAACTTTCCCAGTAATCTGTGGGCTTTACAACATGCTTACAGTTGTTCTCTCTATTTTTTTAATATTTTTTTTAAAGCTTCTTCTCTTTTTTTAAAATTTTTATTGTTGGTTGTTCAAAACATTACATAGTTCTTGACATATCATATTTCACACTTTGATTCAAGTGGGTTATGACCTGGGTTAGTTTTTGATACTAAGAATGATGGTTGCCAGCCACAGTGTCACATGCTTGTGATCCCAGTGGCTCAGGAGGCTGAGACAGGAGGATCACAGGTTCAATTCCAGCCTCAGCAATGGCAAGGCACTAAGCTCATCAGGGAGATCTTGTCTCTAAAATATATCCACAATAGTGCTGGGGATGTTCCTCCGTGGTTAAGTACCCCTGAGTTCAATCCCTGGTACCCACTACAAAACCAATGATTGTTAATGTGTGAAAATATGTAGGGTTCAAGTTACCTAGAGAGTAAACACATATGTGAAAATTATACTCCCTACCCAAGGCCAAGTATAGCCATCACTCAGTATCCACAGTGAATTGATTCCAGGACCCTCCCTTTGTATACCAAACTCTGCACATGTTCAAGGTCAGGTATAAATGATGCAGTGTTTGCATATAACCTCTGCACATCCTCCTGTGTGCTTTAAACCATCTAGGGGTTCCTTATAACACAGCATACAATGGGAACATTACATAGCAGTTTATACTGTGCTGTTTAGAGAATAATGACAAGAAAAAAGTCTGTACACATTCAGCCAAAATGTACTTATTTTCAACCATGTTCAATCCAAGGTTGATTGAGTCCAAGGATGCAGACCCTACAGCCTCAGAGCCCAGACAAGATGCAGTAGCACAGAAGTGTGAGCAGAGGCAGAAGCGAACAGAGAAATCAGTTACAGAAGATGACCAAAGAACCAGGAAGAGCAGCCTTGAGAATTAGAAACACTGCGGCTCTGACATCTGCTTAGTGTCAGCACAAAGAGACCTACACCACTGGGGTCACTAAGGGCATTTCTGAGAGACAAATAAAATTAGCAAAATGCAACTGGTAAATTTCACTCAGTGCCTAGGCTTCAGTAATGCAGGGAATTGTGTCTCTATTAATTTTTCAATGAAACAGTTCAATGTTTCATCTTAGCTCAAAAGCAATAAGCTTCAGAAATCAGGTAACAGAACTAATAGGAAAGGCCTAATTGACCAACATGTTGTATAATTAAACTATTCATTTCCTATAACTTGTATTTACTGAATTTAAAAAGAATGCTAGAACTGTGGCTCAGTGGTTTAATGTCCTTGTGTTCTACTCCTGGTACAAAGGAAAAAGGAAAAAAAAAGAGAAAAAGAAAAAGAGACTTGGGTACCTTGTTTTTTTGCTGAATAAAATTTTGGGGTGGGGAGTTTTAAAAAATGTGAATTGTAGTGGACACAGTGGCACAACCTCTAATTCCACCAACTCAGGAGTTGAGGCAAGAAGATTGCAAGTTCACAGACATCCTGAACAAGTTAATAACCCCTCTCAAAATAAAAAAAAATAAAATGTACTAGGGATGTGGCTCAGTGTTAAAGTACCCCTGGGTTCAATCCCCAGTTCCTCCACAAAAGGGGGAGTTTGCGATGTGGTTCAGTGTGTAACAGGGGTTTGCTTGATGCTTTCACTAAATCCCTTGTGGCTTTGAATCTTGCATATTTTTTTTTCTTTCCCTCAAGTCTTCTCCCTAACTTCCTCCTCCCTGATATTCTTTTCCCTGATGTTCTCCTTCCTGGTTTCTTCTCTCTAATCTAATTATCTCAGAATCACCTCTTTAAAAGCAACCTGTTCAGCACTAATCTCTAGGGTATATAAAGAACTCAAAAAGCTAAGCACCAAAAAAACCACATAATCCAATCAACAAATGGACCAAGGACCTGAACAGACACTTCTCAGAAGAGGATATAGAATCAATCCACAAACATATGAAAGATATTCATCATCTCTAGCAATCAGAGAAATGCAAATCAAAACTACTCTAAAATATCATCTCACTCCAGTCAGAATGGCAGCTATTATGAAGACAAACAACAATAAGTGTTGGCGAGGGATGTGGGGATAATGGCACACTCGTATATTGCTGGTGGGACTGCAAATTGGTGCAGCCAATACAGAAAGCAGTATGAAGATTCCTTGGAAATCTGGGAATGGAATTACCATTTGATAAAGCTATTACTCTCCTCAGATTATACGTAAAGGACTTAAAAACAGCATCGTACAGGGACATAGCCACATCAATGTTTATAGCAGCACAATTCACAATAG
Source organism: Marmota monax (assembly GCF_021218885.2). NCBI lineage: Eukaryota > Metazoa > Chordata > Mammalia > Rodentia > Sciuridae > Marmota > Marmota monax. The sequence goes on along the minus strand of NW_026692058.1, from coordinate 74,288 downwards.
GTAAACTGTGGAGCCAACATAGATGCCCTTAAGTAGATGAATGAAAAAAAAAATGTGGCATATATACACAATGGAATTTTACTCAGCATTAAAAGAGAATAAAATCATGGCATTTACAGGTAAATGGATGGCATTGGAGAAGATAATGCTAAGTTACAAAATACACCCAAAAACAAATGCCAAATATTTTCTCAGCTTTAAGGAGGCTGACTGATAGTAGGGGAGGGAGGGGGACCATGGGAGGAATAGATTAATTCTAAATAGGGCAAAGGAGTGGGAGAGAAAAGAAGGGGGCAGGGGATTAGGATGAATTCTGGAATGTGATGGACATCATTATACAAATACACGTATGAAGACAAGAATTGGTGTCAACATATTTTATATACAACCAGAGATATAAAAAATTGTGCTGTGTACATGTAATAAGAATTGTAATGCATTCTGCTGTCATTTATTTTTTGTTTTTTAAATCAAGTAAAAAAATAACAGCCTGTTCCTCTGATAGGCAGAATGACAGCCTTTGGGACAGAAGACCCTCTTTTTTTTTTTTTTTTGCTACCAAACTAGTAAACATTCCCTTTCCTTTTTTTCAAACCTGTGTCCTCATTATTACATTAGCATCAGGGAGGAGAACAGAGTATTTGACAACATTTGCTTTAGTGATATAGGGCAACTGAGCTTAAAACAGAACTTTAGAGGGTCTACACTCAGACAGCATTCCCTACTTACCTAAAGCCAAGGAGTGGTAGCACATGCCTGCAAACCCAGCAATGCTGGAGGCTGAGACAGGAGAAGCACAAATGGGAGGCCAGCCTCAGCAAGTTATCAAGATCCTGTCTCAAAATAAAAATGAAAGGAGGTGGAGATGTACCTCCATGATAGAGCACAACTGGGTACAGTCCCCAGTACCAAAAAAAAAAAAAAATAGTGTCACATAGTTTGTGATGCAAAGAGAATATCACATATCTTTCTCTTCAAATGACCAGAGGTCTGGACTTAGTGTCTCTACATGCAGTTTGCTTTCATCCCAATAGTTTTGATTTCTGCTTTGGTTTAGATCATATGAAATTTCTTTCCTCCTGTTTTTCTTTTCCTTTTTTTTAAGAATAGTCATTTTTTTAATATTTATTTTTTTAGTTTTCGGTGGACACAACATCTTTGTTTGTATGTGGTGCTGAGGATCGAACGTGGGCCGCACGCATGCCAGGCGAGCACGCTACTGCTTGAGCCACATCTCCAGCCCTTTTTTCCTTTTTTTTGTTGTAATTTTTGTTTTGATTTGCTTTGGTTTGGGTTCTGGGGGTTGAATCCAGGTGCACTATACCACAGAGCTACATCTCCTTTTCATTTATATATTTTCAGTTTGAGACAGGGTCTCACTAAGTGGCTTAGGGTCTCATTAAATTGCTGAAGCAATTAAATCTTGCTTAAGCAATTTGATCCTCCTACCTCAGCCCCAAGTCATTGGAATTACAGATACATGCCACCACACTGTGCTAAATTTCTTTATTTCCCCTTTACATATATGTGTGGGTGTGTTTTACCGGGTATTAAAGCTCAGGGATGCTCTGTTACAGGTACATTCCAGGCTTTTTCATTTTGTATTTTTAGACAGTGTCTTGTTGAATTGCCAAGGCGTTGCTTGAACTCATAATCCACCTGCCTCAGCCTCCCTGGGAGCTGAGGATTACAGGTGCAGGTCACCAAACCTGGAATGACACAATATTTTTCATAGGCTGGACTCTATTCTGATCTATTTCTTTCCTGGGACTCCACTCCAAAGTGGCATGCTGTCACATGTATCTCTTTGCATCACAAACTATGTGCCACATGACAATCAAGTCTCATCTCAGAGTTAGCATTTTCCATCTCTTACTTGCAAATGTTCTCAAATACTCTATGTGGCTTTTAGCATTGCTTACATTTAAATGGAGCATGTTGGTACCTGTCTGTAATCCAGCTATTCAAGAGGCAGCAGCAGGATGATCATGAGTTTGAGACTAGTATGGAGAACAAAGTGAGATCCTGTCCCAGCATAAGACAGGGATAGAAACCAGATGTGCTGGGCCATGATTGCTATCCCAGTGGTTTAGGAGGCTGAGGCAGGAGGATCAAAAGTTCAAAGCCAGCCTCAGCAAGTTAACAAGGCCATAAGCAGCTTAGTGAGATCCTGCATCAATAAAAATTGAAAAGAGCTGGGGATGTGGCTCAGTAGTTAAGTACCCTGAGTTCAAACACCAGTACCAAAAAATAAGAAGATGAAAAATGGAGAGGTGAAAGAGGGGTAGAAGGAGAATAGGAGGAGGAGGAGAAAAGAAAGAAAACAAAAACAGCTAAGGGCAAATGCACAACCCTGACCTAAGGCAGAGTCCAACCACAAGCTGCCCATTCCCTCTACTGGGCACAATGACATCTGGCTCTAGAACCCAGCAGTAGAAAGTTACTTGATAGGAAAGGGGACACACTGGGACAAGCCTGCCCCCTACTGGCTCATTTGACGCTGATTTCTAGGTGGCTCTTGCTTCAGATTACATTTTTCTGTGATTGGCGCTGACTATGGAGAGAACAGGCATGATAATTAATTTAAAACCAATCTCCCCTACTCCCAAAAGTGATTTTCTGTTTGTTTCTGTTATTCGATATTGTGTAGGTGCTGGTGGTGCACCTGGGTAGAGGCATCTTGGAGGGCCCTGGGGAGATGAAACTAGAAAACTGGACCCTGGTTATGATGAACCTAGCTTTCCTGCTGGACTATGGTTCCTGTGACCCCTGGTGCAGGCAGAGCCTGGCTGCGTGTGGCCTCTGGGAACCAAGGGCCTCAACTTCCCAACTCCCTCCAAGGCCAGTCTTACTACCCTTGATACTGCAGGTTTCTTCCCTGCCCAGGAGAAGCTTTACTCCTCTTTGTGGTGCAAAAGAGCAACCTCGGGTCAAGTTGCCCAAGGCCACCTCCATGGTCTGCCAAGCTGCTCATGGTCACTCAAGTGCAAGCCATTCTTTTTCACCTTGGGGGCAATGATTCCTCTGAATCAAACAGTCCCTCTAGGGAGCATGGTCCTCTCAATAAAATTCTGGAAATGGAAACAGACCTCAGGCCATGTTCCAACCCTACCCAAGCCTGCCAATTTCCATGCAGCAAGCCCTGCCTGGGGCCACCTTTCCAGCCCCAGCTCCATGCTCTCCCCTAGTTGCAGGTGATGAGTGGTCTTCTATGTGCCTTCTGTGGGAATCTCCCAGCCAAACATTCTGGTCATTCACCCACACATTCTTTCACTCCAGTGGCTTGGGTCATAAAATTATCTCAAGAATCCTGACAAGGTATCAGACTGAAAGGCTGTAGGACAGAAAAGACAGGACTCTTTGGATTTGGAAAAAGCCTTGGACAAACAAAAGCTTTGGAGAAGATTCAGGAAGACCCCTGAGGAGGAAAGTTAAATTGTGTTCTGGTTGGGATGGCACTTACCTGGGTTATGGAAACCCAGCTTAATCCAGTCACTGTCAGAGGATCTTAGCAGCCAGAGAGAGCTTCTAAAACTGCATTTTTATCAATGGTTATCTAGGATTGAAAACATGCTAATTATCAGAATATATATATATATATATATATATATATATATATATATATATATATATATATATACACACACACACACACACACACACACATACAGAAATATATCCATTTTATGAATTAATCCACTGGTTGGGTTATAGCTCTCATGATCTGATCATTTCACCTCTTGCATTAACACAGAGGCTTTTGGAGGACAACTTATATGCAAACCATATCAGAGACACTTGCCTTTGATACATATCTTCTGCTCTCCAACTTGCCAAAGAACTCACAGTTCCCACCTCAGTGGATTATGGAGACTGGACTCTCATATTTAACATACAATGGGACCCCAATCCGGGTGACTCTCCTGAGGAGACCAGTGGAGTTCGTCTTTGGGAAGTTCCTTCAGGTAGGAATAAGGCCCTGTCATTTGTCTATGTTCCCTTAATTCTTTTCACCTTTGATGAGAAGGACCACTTCAGGAAGAAGGCCAGGAGGTTTTTGAAAATCTATATTTGTTAAATTCCTAATTTTGATCTGATATGCACTAGGTTAATATGTTTTTCTGATTGCATTCTGCTTTGTTCTAAGGCCAATGTACAAGGGTTAATTCTCAGTCTAATAGGTTTTTAATAAATAACCTATAAGCCTTTTGTTTGTCTGTTTTGTGTAGGGGCACCGGGGTACTGTGTGTCTACATATATTGGCCTGTCTACATATATTTAGTACTAAAAATTGATATATGAGCTCATAAATTAAAATTTTAAAAAAAGGATCCAAATACCTTTGCTTCATATGATTTAAAAGGTTCAATTGAAATTGGGTGAATAAATAAAAGTTAAAATGTCTTTAAACTTACTAATGCACAGTTTTGTTTCTATTTGGTCAAATAGTTAATAAAATTTTAATATCTATAAAGTGTCTAATATCCATTGTCTCTAGGATTTTTCTTCAATGGGAAAAAATTACAAATACTATTCAATGCACTTATACCTTTTTTTAAAAAAATGTAAATTAGATCTGACCTATATAAAATTAATCATGTATGTGTGTGTTAGGGACATCTGATTGGTTTACAAAGTTTAAATGTTTACTGTTAAGGGTAATATCAAGTAATCAAACTCTTTAAATTAGAGAAGGTAAAATATTTAAGCACTGTTCGTGTTTTCATATATTGGTAAATTTAAAAAAAAATAAAATTATTTTTCTTTATAACCAAAACAAGGTTACTAAAATTTAAAAGTCCCAGTGGGTATAATTCTATATACAAATAGTCAAGAGGTTTCAACTGCATTTCAATCAGAGAATATAAATATATTTTCTCTTATTAAAATGGATTAATTTATCTAAATTCAGAAATTGATAAGGGTTATTTTAAGGTATAAACAAAAAGAGGGATCCATGGATTAAAAATTATTAAAAGGTTCTAAATATAAAAATATATTTAATAAAAAAAACCAGGTTTCCAGGTAAGAAAGTCTTTGTGTGGTAAAACATAATTATAATACATCTAAGTAAAAAATAGGGTCTAAATAAGTAATGTAAACATCTATAAATAAAGGAAAAATATTAAAATATTTCTTTATAACTAAGTTGTTGATATATGTAACACAAATAGTTAAAAGTATTCAAGGTTATTCCCTAAGAGCAAATATTTATGTGCTGATATAAACCAAAGATTGATTTACATATTAAAATGACAAACACTTCTTAAAATATTAATTACATTTTTTTCTGTTAAGTTTTATTTTCTAGAGCAACTAACTGGACAAATGAAGGTTTGTACATCTCTGGTGATATAGCAACTGTTATTTTAGAGTATTCTTCCACATTACAGTCTAAAACCTGGTTAATATAAAAACATCAATAAAATTGATGTAGTTGACACTACTCTTCTTTACATATTCAATGTACTTGCTTACATTGGCTAGATCCCCAAATCTCCCTTTTGTGTTTTTTTGGCTTAAATATAAGGCAAAATTGTAGGGGGTTCACCACTCTGACCATCTCACTTTTGGATAGTAGAGTGTATGCTGCTGGCCAGCAATAAAGGCTTAATTGGAATGGCAATGTGTGGTCTGAGAGTTATTTGAGGGTCTCTGTATTGGTATAACATTTATCCAGAGGAATTTTGCAGTCTGAGGCTATTATTCTCCTTTTACTTATGGTACTTGATCCCCGGTGCAAAATAATTTCTTGAGGGTTTTAAATGAACTATGGCTAGGACCGATGTGCACACTTAGAATCCCAGTAACTTGGGAGGCTTAGGCAGGAGGATCAGAGCTTCCAAGCCAGCCTGACCAACATAGTCAGACCCTGTCTCAAATAAAAATATAAAAAGTTTTGGGGGTGTAGCTCAGTAGAAAAGTGTAACAGGTACATAATCCCAGGTAATACATGCATGCATACACACACACACACACACACACACACACACAGTCCAGCAGCCACATGCATGCCAAGTGATTGCCATCAGATTCAGACAACTGACCATGTCAGCCAACACTGACCATGTAAAGGCTCAGGATATTTCATGGCCACAGTATCCCAGCTGATGATGCTACTGTGAAGGACTGCAGAATCAAAATGAAATTATTTGTAGGAAAACCTCACAAAAGTGGAGGGCAGGGGACCATGCAGGAGAAGGTCCTTGAGCTTAGTCATTTAATAATAGACTTTCAGGAGGACTCTACAAAAACCACAACATTACACACACACACACACACACACACACACAAATGCTTCAAAACCCCTAAATTTTCAAACAAGATCATAGGTTTTTTATCATTGGCTCTCAAGAGATTAATAAAACACAGAATGGGACCTGCAAATTCCAAAGAAACTCCAGGACAGACTTTCTTCTGCACTGCAGAGGAATCTATTATGGTTCATTGTCAAGCACATTTTGAAATTGGTGTGCAAATGATTCCAAAGACAATTAAAAGCAGTAATGGCTTCCATGTGGAATGTTCCAGTTGAAAATCTCTCAAACAGCTGCACTTTAAGAAGTTCATTAAAGTCAGGTGAGGTGGACCATGCCTGTAACTCCAGATTCTCAGGAGCCTGAGGCAGGAGGATGGCAAGATTCAGGCCAGACTTGGCCAATTGGCAAGCCTGTTTCAAAATAAAACAAAGAGACCTGGGCAGGTATCTTAGTGGTAGAGTGCCCTTGGTTCAATGCTCAGTACTGGAGGAGAGGAGAGTAAGTTTTTAGGGTTCAAATTGGTTTTATCAAGTTCTCTGATTGCTTGTGAAAAATGAAAACTGAATCATCTCTGTTAAAAGTTGAAGTATGGGTTGGGAATGAGGCTCAAGTTGTAACACGCTTGCCTGGCATGCGCAGGGTTCGATCTTCAGCACCACATAAAAATAAAATAAAGATGTTGTGTCTACTAAATACTAAAAAATAAATATTACAAAATTCTCCCTTAAAAAAAAGTTGAAGTATCATTTCATAGGACATAACTTTCTGTATTAGCTTTAAATATCTTTCATCATTCTGGTTAAATGACTTATCTTTTATAATGATCTAGGACCCCAGGTTTCATTAAGTGCTTTAAACCTTTTGAGATTATTGACTAACTTCTCTATGATCAAAGTCTACATTGTCATTTGACCTTGAGCTAACATGGGGATGTTCCAGAGAACTCCATAGTTGCTTAAGGGATTTCTAGAAGAGAGACATTAAGTCAATTAGCCTAATTTGATATGATGGGAAGTCCTGTCAAATATAACATAATATTTCAAATTATATTTATTTGTATATTTTATTAATATTTGCTTTAAAATGGCAAAAATTCATAAAAAATCTTTTATGTTTTCAAACATAATTCTGGACACTATATTAAAATGTATGCCAATCAAATCACCTTGTTAATAGCTGGTTATAGTAATATCCTAATAGATTTTTAACCATGATTATTCTAAATGTTTATCATCAAGAGTTACCATTTGGATTTTTTCCTGAACATAACTAAAATCAGATTAATTGGTTAAGAAGGAAAAAAAACCTCTAACATGTTTACTTGAACACAGGTATCTCATTTATCTATCTATCTATCTCTCCATCTATCTATTTTTACATTTCTTTATTTATTGATGCTAGGGATAAAACTCAGTGCCTCATGCATGCTAGGCAAATGCTCTACCTTTTCAAAATTGTAATTCAAAACAGGCTGTGGTGGTCAACAATTGTAATCCCATCTGCTGTGGTGTGAAGTGATAAATACAATCAGTAAGTGTGTCACCTATAGGTTATGTAATAGAAAAAAAAATACAGATGATGAATATAAAATTTTGAAAAGTGAGATAAGACAATTGTAAATCAAGAACTCTTATAGGCAGGCCTTGTTGGGAAAAGTATAAACGGCAGCCATACCCCAGAGAAAAAACCCCAACATGGCACCTAAGGACCTCTTCTTCCTACCTTCTTCTTTTCTGCAGTGGCATGAAAAGTTCCCGCCCATGTGAACTCTCCCGCAGGCGCCAATTTCAAATCTCACTGGCAGGGAACCTTAGCTCCAATGAGAACTAATCCCTGAGCCCCGGAGCTGATATCTGGAAGAACTTGCCAATAAATGGGTTGCCTGTCAATTATCTAAGGCCTACCTTCTCCCCCTTAGTTCTACATAAGCACACAGCTTTTTGCAATAAAATTGGAATTCTCCCGGATAAGTGTCTTTGCGTGGGGAATTCTTTCAGGCCTGAGACTCCATTTTGTTGCCTCCTATGAAAAACTGTTATAAGAGCTGTTTCTGAGAAACTGAAATGGCAGCTGTATTCTTATTTTTTTTTTTTTTAAATTGCATTTCTGTACTTTGTACCCCACAAATTGTACCCTACTCAGGATGCACTGGTGGTCATGAAGAGCTATATCTTGGGTTTGAATGCTATTGTGGGTCTACATGACTGTGAAGTAGATTCTCATCCCAATGACCCCCACCCAAATTCAGGATGTGACTGTCTAGCACCTGCTTGAACCAGGACCGTGCTCAACTGAACTGCAAAGCTAATGTACTGGCTTGCTGACTGGAAAATTTTGATCCTGCCTAGAGCCCAGAGGCCCCATTATTAATGTTTGAATTTCTATGATTGGCTAGCTTACATGAGGATAAGCAAGTCACTGAGTTGTGGATTTGTGCTTATATTGTCTTTGAATGGACCAGGAATCTGCTGTCCTCTCACAGAGCTCGAGTTTCTGAGGTGGGTGACAGTCCCTAGTAAGGTAATTATAGATCTCTTTTGATTTGAAATTCAGACTTAGAGTGCTTTCTCGAGGGACTCCCCATAACACCATCTATTTAGCAGGCTAAGTCAGAGGATCTCAAATTCAAGGCCTGTCTCAGTAATTTAGTGAGAGCCTGTCTCAAAATAAATTTGAAAAAAAAAATGGGCTGAGAATATAGATCAGTGTTGCAGTTCCCCTGAATTCAAACCTTGGTACCCAAACTGAATAAATGAATGATTTAATTAACTAAGTAATTAATTTATAAAAATGAAAAAAAGCTGAGGATGTAGCTAAGTGGTAAAGCTCTCCTGAGTTCAATCCCCAGTGATAAAAATAAAGAAAGAAAGAAAGAAAGAAAGAAAGAAAGAAAAAGAAAGAAAGAAAGAAAGAAAGAAAGAAAGAAAGAAAAAGGAATTCAGGACCTAAATATTTTTAAAAAATGAACATCTATACTCATAAAATTTCTGCAAAAGTCTAACTCTTCATATTTTAATAAAGACCAAAGCTTGGAGATGAGATACCCAAGGCCTAATGAACAGGCAAAATTGAATTTAGCAGTGACTTCCTGGTGGAGGGACACTGAGAGCCACTCCCTCCAAACCCAACTTGTTGTTCAAATGTGGCTTAATGAGTTTCAACATTGATTCCTAGTCATCTATTAAGTGCCTCCCATTTTCCTTGACCTACCAGGAAAAGTCCATCCTGTTACTAAGGTAGAATCAAACCCTAACCATTATGTGATGCATCCAGAGAAAAAAAAATCTTCATCCCAAGTGGGAAACATAAATGGTGCTCAAATCAACAGGCAATAACTTTGTCAAATCCTGATGAAGGGGAAGCAGGGTGCTTTGAAGGGAAGGTCCCTGGGCAGCCCTGCATGATGGCAGGAACTATCACAAACCAGTCAGCCCCAACCTCAGCTGTGCATAAATCCACCCAAACCCTCACCCCCCACATTTTCTAAGAGGACACCTGGCCAGTTGCCACCTATTGTCCTTGAACTGAGGCCACCCTTGGTACTGAATCTGTGGAGCCAGTGATAATTGATTCAAAGCTGCCTTTGACACCCTGTCTCCCTTCACCTCCTGGATGGGGCTCTGACTCATATTTCTTTAATTGTCCTGCATTTTTGCCCTATTATGTATGACTACACTTGTTCTTTGGAGAGCTACTGTCAGTTGTGACTTAGGTTGACAGTAACATCTACCTGCCTCCTGCGCCAAGTCAAGGGTGGTAAGAGAAGGCAGGGCTGTGGCATGAAGTCACCCTTTCTGCTGGCTACACACACACAAATGGCAGAGAAATTTATAATTCAGTCAGAGACTAGATTTCAAATTTGTGGATCCTAAAAAGCAATGAGGTCTCTGAAATAGCCTTAGCCCTACTTCACTGCACACATAAGAGATTAAATGTGGGTCATTTGTGGTAATTTATTATGTGAAACATAAACCAAAGATAACCTCAAGTATAAGTATACAACTGTGATGTGACCAGGGATATTTTCCAAAAAGATACCCAAGAAGACCATCACGGTTTAGATGCTATGTCTCCCAACATGTCACCTGTGAGACAATGGTTTTGGATGAGACATAATTGGTTTATAGCCTTAACCTTGTCTGTAAGTTAATTCCCAATGGGATTAACTGAGTGATAAAAGGGGGCAGGTGGCATGTGGCTGAAGGAAGCTGATCATTGGGGGTGTGTATATTTTGTGTTTGGCAAGGGGCCATCTCCCTCTCTGTTCCCTGATAATGTGAGCACCTTCCCTCTGCCACAATCCCCTGCCATGATGTTCAGCCTCACCTTGAAGGTGAGGGCCCAAGGAATGGAATCTGCTGTGGGTGCATTGAGACTTCTGAAGCCATGAGCCCCCAGATAAACTTTTCCTCCTCTGTAGTTGTTGGGGTTGGGTCTTTTAGTCATAGTGTGAAAAAGCTGACTAACACAAAGACAGAACAACAAAGCAGAAATGCAATTCTGTAACTGCCACCAATCAAACCATTCATTCTATATCTTCCCTCTAAGTTCTCCCATCATGTGGCTCATCATCCAAGCACTCCATCTCTTTCTGTCTCTACTTCCTAAATTTCTGAATTACTTTTTACTCGGGCTCTTCAATTTTTCCTTTGCTGGTGAACTTCTCACAGCCTAAAGGGCCCTGGAAACTGCCTGGAGCAAAGGTTGCCTGGGAGATGTGCCCTGTGGAGTCCCTGATTCTGAAGGAAGACTCTCCAGTTGGTGGCCTCCCTGATGTCAGGAACACCTGCTGTCCAAACCTGTCTCTTTCTCTCCAATTCGCAAGTTGCCCACAGTTTTCACCCTCAGTGGATTTTAGACTTTTCCAAGTCTGATGGGGCACAGTGACCCATGCCTGTAATCACAGCAACTCAGGAACCTGAAGCAGGAGGATGGCAAATTGAGGCCAGCCTCAGCAACTTAGTGAGGACCTAAGCAATTCAGTGAGATCCTATCTCCAAATAAAAGCAAAAAATAAAAAGGGCAAGGGATGTGATTCAGTGGTAGAGAACCAATGGGTTCAATCCCCAGTACAGACAGACAGGAGAAGTCTTGCCCTAAGTCTAGAATTCTGATTCCACCCTTCTTGTGTGCTCTTCCTCTCTGAGTGTGCACAGATTTGCTGCAAGGTAACTCGACACTTGTGTGACTGTTGTAAACATGGTTTTCATTCTGTGGTCTTCTTGGATTACACCACTGTCTTAAAAAAGCTGTTTTTACTATGGAATTTTTGGAAATATTTTATTCAAATAATTTTGATATGGCCAAAGATCCCTTTGAAAGATATTTTCAGGTGTTGTTTTTTCTTAGGAGTTCAGTGCTTTTCTGTGTCATGGGAGGAACAGGAGAGTCACATATGGACAAAATTGAGTCCATGGTGTGTAGTGCATGGAAGGACACATCCCTGACTATCACACTCTCCTTGATTCTGCGCATCTGCATGAGAATCGGATTCAATCAATCTGGAGGAAGAAAATCCAATCAGGATTAAATGGGTGGAGATTGGAGAATGTGATCAGATACTGCTTTCTGATTGGATGCCAGTAAATCAGATGGAAGTGGGGGCGTGGTCAGAGAGGTCCATAAAAGGTTGTGTGGAGCCAGAAGAGAAACACAAGAGTCCTGGTGCCCATGGAGAACCAGCCTGGCCTGCTGAGGCTCCGAGAACCCTGCATACCTGGACAGATCCCGTAAGTCCCTCACCACCCTGAGCATCACCCCGTTCCTGCCTCACCTGTGCATATTCAGGAAAAATTTTGTTCCTGTCTTTTCTCATGAACCAATTTAGAACTTTGATTTTGCCTCTCAGTGTAGTTTTACCTTTATCCTGAACACTAGGATTTCCACTTTGGTTTATGTCACTTTCAATTTTCTTTCTTTCTTTCTTTGGTATGGGCTATTGAACCCAGGGCCACTCAACCACTGAGCCACATCCCCAGCCATGTTTTGTGCTTTATTTAGAGACAAGATCTTACTGAGTTGCTTAGCGCCTGCTCTTGCTGAGGCTGACTTTGATCTCATGATCCTCCTGTCTGAGTCTCCCGGAGACCCTAGGATTACAAGCTTGTGCACGCATGCCCCTCACTTTTTCTCTTCATAAATTGTTGTATTTTTTAAAGTTTATATGGACAATATAATTTATTTATTTATCCATTTATTTATATGAAGGTATGGTGATTGAATCAGGGCCTTGTGCATGTGAGGCAAGCACTCTATCAATGGAGTTATGTCCCCAGCCCATCATTTAATAATGATGCTGCTGAGGATCAAGCCCAGTGCCTCACATGTGCTAGGAAAGTGCTCTTCCACTGAGCTCCAGACAAAGCCAGTTTAAAATTACTTAATCAAGGAAGTGGATTTCAATCCTTTTTCATTCTAATTGATTGGAATTTTATTTTCTGATAATAAAAAAATATTTATTTTATGTGCCCTTAAAATTATACTGTTTGCTGGGCATGGTGGCACACACCTGTAATTCCAACAACTCCAAAGTTTCAGGAGGTCAGAGAATTAAAGTCCAAAGCCACCCACAGCAGCACAAGGTGCTAAACAAATCAGTGAGACCCTGTCTCCAACTAAAATATGTTGAGAGCCACAGCCAAAGGGGCCCCAGCAAACTTCCAGCTGCCAGCACCAGCTGCCAGCTGATGATTGGCTCACAGTGGCCCCAGCAAACTTCTAGCTGCCAACTGATTGGTTCCTCTTTGGTGATGTTCATTGGGCTGTTTCCCCGCCCTTTCAGACCATGGTGCTGCTCATTGGGGGACTCTTTTTGGCTCCACCCATGCGACCCAGCCAATCGGCCTCAAGAGCAGGAGGAGTGGGGGAGGTTGAGAGGCTTGTGGGAAGCCAGTGGTGGCAGTTGGGCTCTGGGGGTTTTCCTGAAGAGCTGTGTGGTGCTGTGTGTGTGTTCTAAAAATAAAGTTTGTTTCTTTTGACAAGTGGCTCCTTAATTGTGCCCAGCCAGACTGCAGCATTTGATGGCCTGCACAGGGACGAACTGAGGGTAAGTGATAAGGTAAACTGCTCAACCCTGAGGGCAGGGCAAGAGGATGGGTAGCAATTTTGATTCTTCTTTTGTTTTGTTTTGCTTTTGTTTTAAGTTGCCTGTTCCTGGAAATGAGTGAGATGGAAGAAAAACCGCTCACATCTGAGGAAAAACTATTTGTGTCTGAGGAACAGATAGGGAGAAAAGACAGATGGACATTTCAGGAGGATAGAAAGGCTGATATAATGATTTTGTGTTGTTCCATTTTTGTTTCATTCAGTCTTGGTTTTGTTTGGCATCATCTTGTTGGGTTGCATTATAGTAGAAATATGGGGTCAGAAATTAGTAAAAAAACAAACCAAAAGAGTGTTAAGTAAATTGTTAGAGGAAGGAGGCATCTCAGTAAAATCAAAAACAGTCAGGGCATATGTTGATACAATACAAAAATGTATCCCATGGCTTTTTAAGGAGGAGTTGCTAAATATATCACAATAGAACCATCATGGTGAAGATTTAAAAAGAATAAAAAAGAAAAGCCCAGGAAATCTGCCAGTTGGCAAATTGCCATTGTGGACGTTCATATCTTGTTTGCTTAATCCAAAGCCTTCAGTTCAGACAATGGTAGAGGAAGGAGAAGACATATCGATTCAAGTAAAAGAGAAGGTCTCTCAAGTTAGTCAGACAGCAGAAAAGATTCAAGTAAAAGAGAAGGTATCTCGAACTAGTCAGAAAGAGGAATAAAGTTTAGAGCAGAAAAAGCCATCAGGGGAAAACTTACAACAGAAGACTGCTACTAACACCTTTCTATCATCAGAGGGCATAAGTGTCCAACTAACAGCACCACCTCTACAGGAGACTGCTACTAACACCTTTCTATCACCAGAGGGTGCAAGTGTCCAACCAACAGCACCACCTCCATATGATGGGAGGCCCACAAACCCTGCAGTTGATAGTTGGGATCCTGAGACAGGATCTCAAATATTAAAATGCCCTGTATTTGAGCAGGCAGGAGGGCAGCGAATTCGCCATGCTTTAAATTTCAAAGAAGTGAAGCAGCTAAAATAGGTTATAACAACCTATGGTCCTCAAGCACCCTTCACTGTAAGCATGGTCAAATCCATTACCAACTTGAACATGACGCCAGCAGATTGGGCTAATATGTGTAAAGCTGTGCTAAATGGAGAACAATACCTGTTATGGAAGGTTGCCAATGAGGAATTTTGCAAGGAGATGGCTAGGCAAAATGCAGCAGCTGGTTATCCTCAAAGAAATCTGGATGTGTTGTTAGGTCCCTTATGAGGATCACCAGTAACAAATTGCATATGATCCTGGTGTATACTTACAAATTGCTGTAGATGCAGGTAGGGCATGGAAGACTTTACAAAAACATGGAGGTTGGGCTGGGGATGTGGCTCAAGTGGTAGCGCGCTCACCTGGCATGTGTGCAGCCCGGGTTCGATCCTCAGCACCACATACAAACAAAGATGTTGTGTCCGCCGATAACTAAAAATAAATATTTAAGAAAAATTCTCTCTCTCTCTCTCTCTCTCTCTCTCTCTCACTCGCTCTCTTTAAAAAAAATCATGGAGGTTTACAAGGTCAATTATCTAAGGTAATACAAGGAGCTAATGAACCTTACGATGAATTTGTAGATAGGCTTATTCAAACAGCTACCAGAGTTTTTGGGAATACAGAACAAGCAATGCCATTAATAAAACAACTGGCTTACGAGCAACCGAATTGTTGGTGCAGAGAAGTCATTAGACCATGGAAACATGAAGATTTAAATACATATATTAAATTATGTAGAGACATTAATGAACAAGGGCAAGTCGTGGCAGCTGCAGTAAAACAGGTTTTAGAAGCCAGGCCACAAACATGCTACAATTGTGAACAAACAGGACATTTTAAAAGTAATTGCTCCATAGGAGGAGGGTTTAACAAAACTAGGTATCAAAGGAGTAGAATACTGGGTATTTACCCACGATGCCCTAGAGGGAGATATTGGGCGAATGAATGCCATTCTCAAACCACCATAGAGGGTACTACATTATCAAAAAATGAACAAGGACCAGGTGTTTATCCACGATATAGTGGAGAAAGGTATCAGGCTTCATTGACAAAAAATGGACAGGGGGCCCAATTCTCCGGGGCCCAAGACCACGAATATACGGAGCACTGGAGGAACCCAGCAACACCATCAGGGTAATGCCCAGGACACATTGTCCATTAAATCTCTCACTAGACAAAACAGAGAATGTGCAGGATTGGACATCAGTGCCTCCGCCAGAACAGTACTAACTCCAGAGATGGGAGTTCAAATCATTCCCTCAGGGGTAAAAGGACCTCTTCCCAAAAGAACAGTAGGCTTATTATTGGGACACAGCTCTTCTACTCTAAAAGGACTTATGATAAGTCCTCAGGTAATTGATCCCAACTATGAAGGTGAAATAAAAATTATAGCCAGTTCTCCAAAGGGTATATCAGTAATTTCACCAGGAGATAGAATAGCACAGTTACTAATAATACCCAGCCTACATGATAAATTTTCCAGTCATACTGTAGAAAGAGGTTCCAGGGGATTAGGCTCCACAGGTGCAGATTGGGCTATGCTTCCTTTAAATTTAGATTCTCACCCCATGCTAAAACTAAATATTCAAGGACATGAATTTAATGGACTACTGGATACAGGTACAGACCTTAGCATCATCTCTCATCAAGAATGGCCAAAACATTGGCCATTACAACAAGCCAATCAAACGCTTCAAGGCCAAGAAGTAGTGACTAATCCCCATAGAAGTGCAATGGTATTAGATTGGAAGGATCCTGAAGGATGTGAAGAAACTATACAGCCATATGTATTGGATCATCTTCCTATAAATTTATGGGGACAAGATGTCCTAGATCAATTAGGTTTGACATTAACAAATAACATCAATCAAAATGCACCCACTATTAGGGCTAGACAAGTTTGTAGGATAGAAAAAAGATTAGGAGAACAAGAACAAGGTATAGCAGCACCAATACAAATGGATCAAGGAACAGACAGACATGGGTTGGATTTTCAGTAGGGTTCACTGAGGCAATAAAAATTACTTGGAAATCAGAAAGACCAGTATGGGTTCCTCAGTGGCCCCTGACTAAAGAAAAGATACAAGCAGCCCATGACCTGGTCAAACAACAATTAGTGGAAGGACATATACAACCTTCTGTATCTCCCCATAATACTCCCATTTTTGTCATTAAAAAGAAATCTGGTAAATGAAGATTATTGCAAGATTTAAGAGCCATTAATAATGAGATGGTTATTACGGGACCTGTTCAATCAGGGATTCCTCAATTGTCTGCTTTGCCAAAAACCTGGTATGTTTTAGTTATAGATATTAAAGATTGTTTTTTTTCAATTCCAAATCATCCTGAGGATAGTCCACATTTGCATTTACTTTCCCTGCACTGAATCATGAAGATCCTGATCAGAGATATAAATGGAAAGTACTCCCTCAAGGCATGGCTAACAGCCCAACTATGTGTCAAATTTATGTTAACAAAACAATTCAGCCACTTAGAAATCAAAATCCTGAACTACAAATATTTCACTATATGGATGATGTATTATTAGCACACAAAGATAAAAATACATTGCTAGAATGTTATGCCACACTTACAAACTTATTAAAAATTATAATCTAGAGATAGCAATAGATAAAGGACAATTAAATTTTCCACTTAATTATTTAGGAGTTCTATTATCCTCAACCATGTCCATCTACCCAAAATTCAAATACGAGTAGATCAACTCAAATCACTTAACGACTTTCAAAGGTTATTAGGAGACATAAATTGGATAAGGCCTTATCTAGGTATACCAACAGGAGAGTTGGGACATTTATTTGATATCCTAAAAGGTCCATCAGATCCAAATCCACCCCGAATGTTAACGTCTGAAGCAAGAAAGGCATTAAAATTCATTGAAACATATATGGAAAATATGCATTTGGATAGAATTTATATAAGTTTGCCTTTATCATTTATTATACTACCAATAAAAAATATTCCTACAGGAGTATTTTGGCAAGAAGGTCCATTATTATGGATACATTTATCTTATTCTCCTAACACTATTCTTACTAGGTATCCTGAGGCTGTAGGACAAATAATACTCAAGGGAATAAATGCAGCAAAGGGAGTGTTTGGAATTTCTCCCAATAAAATTATTACTCCATATACTATGAATCAAATTGATGAGTCAGCTAATGAGTTAAATACTTGGGCAATAGTCATGTGCAAATCTAATGTTTCATTTGATAACCACTTATCATCTAATCCTTTATTGTCTTTTTGGTCATTGCATCCTGTAATTTTTCCAAAAATGACAAGAAAAACACCTATCATGAATGCACCAATTATATTCACTGATGGGTCAAATAATGATACAGCAGCAACAGTTACACCTGATTAACTTTTACATTTTTAGTACCCAAACAGTCAGCTCAAAATGTAGAGCTTAATGCAGTATTACAAGCTTTTGTGATGTTTAAAGATTCTGTATTTAATTTATTTTCCGAAAGTCAGTATATAGTTAATGTTATAGTATCCCTTGAAGATGCTGGTAGGATCTCTCCTTTCTCTACTGTTTTCTCTTTGCTTTCGACCATACAAAGTCTAACCTGGGACAGAAAAGATCCATTCCTTATAGGACATATCAGGGCACATACATGATTGCCTGGAGCCCTTAGTTTGGGCAATGATTTAGCAGATAAAACTACACATAACATACATATTTTCTCTACAATAAAAGAAGCTACAAATTTTCATAAAAAGTTCCATGTCAATGCTAATAATTTACAAAAGCATTTTAAAATAACTAACGAACAAGCTAGACAACTAATAAAACAATGTCAAAATTGTGTGACCTTTTTACCACAAGTTAATCTTGGAATCAATCCTAGAGGACTGATACCTAACCATATTTGGCAGATGGACATCACACACATTCCACAATTTGGAAAATTAAAATATTTGCATGTTACAGTTGATACTTCTGGATTTTTGATGGGCTTCCTTCATGCCAGAGAAAAAACTAAAGATATTATAGCTCATTGCTTACAAAATTTTGCCACTGTGGTGTTCCAAAATAGTTAAAAACAGATAATGCCCCTGGTTATACTTCTACCTCTTTTAAACAATTTTGCTCATCATTTGGCATTACTCATATAACAGGAATCCCATACAATCCACAGGGACAAGGCATAGTTGAAAGAGCTCATCAAACTATTAAAATGTACTTATTAAAGCAAAAAGAGGGAATTGGGAAGGGATATATATTCCCCAAATATAAACTTAAAATAACTCTTTTTACTCTAAATTTTTAAAATTTGGATTCATCAGGACTTAGTGCTGCAGAAAGGCATATGTGTCCAAAAAATGTTGTAAGCCCAAGGTACTTTGGAAGGATATTCTAACAGGACAATGGAAAGGTCCTGACCCAGTGATTGTCTGGAGTCAGGGGTCTGTTTGTGTATTTCCACAGGGAGAACATCAGCCAATTTGAATTCTAGAGAGATTAACTAAAGTGATTTCTACAGACCAAAAAGAAGATGATTTGGCTCAAATCCATAACAGCTGATATCCAGAACTCCAGTTTGGCTACCCTTACATCTGTGACAGAACCAGGATGCTTTTTTCAATATCTATTTTATTATTGCCCTTTCCCACATCATGAAGTTCTATTTTATTTTTTGACCTCATACAGACCTAGGTTAATATTTTGCTGATCAGATCTATTTTTGACTATAGACTTTTTAAACATTGCAATGGATATTTCACCTGTAAAAAGTTATAAGGCCTTTACTATTATGTTATGTGTGTATGTATTATATTATGTGTGCACACTTGTGTTTTGTGTTTTATGTTTGTATGTACATATGTGCATATATCATATATGATGAGCGCTCATGAATAAATGGATCCAAATATTTTTTTTATTCATGTGATTTAAATGGTTTAATTTAAATTGGGTAAACAGCTGTTGAGGATTGTTTTAATATGTGAAGAAAAAAGGAGGTTAACCAATATGTTGTTTTCTTTCACCTTTGCTTTTCATTATATTTAATAATTCTGTTCAACATAATATAAGTTGTTCAGAAAATTGTTTTCTCTTAGTGCCTTCTGTAATGTTACATAATTTTTTTCTTTAGCCATTATTGCCAGAATTCCTATCTTCATCCAAGTGGCAGTGAAGACAAAGATAAAACCAATCTACAGCTTCTGCAATAGCTATGACTAAACTGCTTACAGAACTTGCCTGGACTATGTATCACTTGTATGCATTGTGAACTATCTGTTGGTGCAGCGACTTGTGGTAGTGTTGGGGTATTTTTGCTGATGGTGTCATCGGTGGTACAATTTTTCCAAAAGGAGCCGTCAATTGGCTTGGTGTATCCTCCTCCCTTCTGCTTGTGATGGTCGTTCAGCTAAAATTTGGGGGCCAACAGAGGTGAGGCAAAGAACCTCACCCCCCTGCTGGTACAAAGACCTATCCACCGGTGTGGCTGTATGCTGGAGCGGTAGTCAATGACGGGTAAGAGCCAATTGCAATGGTACCAACCTAAGACAGGAGGCTGACGCCTTGAGTTCAGCTCATCTGATGACAGGTAAGGACCATATGTTAATGGACAAACTAAGGCAGGCAGGGTCCCTAAGCCACATGCTTGTTGTTTAAACAGAGAGGGGGAGATGTTGAGAGCCACAGCCGAAGGGGCCCCAGCAAACTTCCAGCTGCCAGCTGATGATTGGCTCACAGTGGCCCCAGCAAACTTCTAGCTGCCAACTGATTGGCTCCTCTGTGGTGATGCTCATTGGGGTGTTTCCCAGCCCTTTCAGACCATGGAGCTGCTCATTGGGGGACTCTTTTTGGCTCCACCCATGCAACCCAGCAATCGGCCTCAAGAGCAGGAGGAGTGGTTGGAGGTTGAGAGGCTTGTGGGAAGCCAGTGGTGGCAGTTGGGCTCTGAGGGTTTTCCTGAAGAGCTGTGTGGTGCGGTGTGTGTGTGTTCTAAAAATAAAATTAATTTCTTTTGACAAGTGGCTCCTGAATTGTGCCCAGCCAGACTGTGGCAAAAATACATTATATGGCTGGGGTAGTGACTTACTGGTTGAGTGTCCTAAATTCAATCCCCGATATCGCCTCTTCCCCAAATTATACTTTATGGTTTATATAGTTTTGTAATTTTATAATTTGTTTAAACCAATTAAACAAAAAGCTTCAAACTATCTCATGCAAAAGTTCACAGACTCTGTTCTGATCTGTTTGTTCTCTTCAACTCCCCCCTAAGGTGGCAGGATCTCACCTGTGTAACAGATATCCATGAGACACCCTTGTAATTTCCAAGTGTTTTATAATATGAGCACATGCTTTACAATTGCTCATTTGTTTTTTTGAAATTAAAAATAACATCATCCATGTGAGGGCAACTCCGTTCTGAGCCACTGTAGTCATTGAAACTTAATGCAGCATACTGCATTAAGTCACATGACACACCAATTCCCATATTATAAGGACAAAATAATAATCAAAGGCTTTCTCCCATTAAGATTGGAGTGAGTTTTTGGACTCCCCAGTACCCGCTTCCCAGTGGCTGGCAATGGATGGGATAGTGGCCTTTTCCCTGGACCATTTTCCAGGATGCTTCTTCTTTCAGACTCCCCATGATGAGCATCCAGTCCCCACCCATGCTGCTGGAGCTGGCAGGGAACAGCCTGCTGAGCAACAAGTCCAGGGCCATCGTGGATCTGGAGGACCTGCCCATAGAGCTCTTTCCACCATTCTTTGTGGAGGCCTTCAGCAGGGGACACACTGAGGTCCTGAAGAAAATGGTGAAGGCCTGGCCCTTCACCTGCCTGCCCTTGGGGTCCCTGATGAGGAAGCCACAGATAGAGATGATCCGAGTGGCCCTGGATGGGCTGGATATGCTGCTTGCCCAGCAGGATTGCCCCAGGTGAGGGGGATCCAGGTGGCCTTGAAGAAAGTGCCCTGGTGTCCAGGGAAGTGATGGCTGTGGGTGGAGAGACTGGGTGCTAAAGTTTGCCACCAGATAGAATAGTAGAGGTCTTGGCCATGCTGATCCCCATCTGGGAAAGTGTCCCAGATGTGGAGAGTGCTTGTGGCAGCTGTGGTGACCCCTAAGGGGGGCTGAATCTGCCCTACCCTCAGCTGCAAAAGGTCGGGTCAGCAACCTGTGTTGGAGGAAAGCAAAAGGACAAAAGCTAGACAGAAGGAAGAGGTGTGGCAGGGAGCAAAAGCTGAGAGATGAATGAAGGGGCCTCAGGGCTGAGACTCTGCTGTCATCCCTGCAGGAGGTGGAAACTGCAAGTGCTGGATTTGCGGATGGTTCTACGGAACTTCTGGAGGATGTAGTCTGGAGTCATAGTTGATGCCTGCTCACCAGAGAACATTAAAAAGAATTGAACATTGAAACTTGATCCAGCAATGGCAGCTAAGCTTCCCTTGAAGATATTCATAGACTTGTGCCTCACAGAAAGGCCCCAGGATGAATTCCTAACCCACTTGTTCCTGTGGGTCACACAGAGAAGAGACAGGCTGCACCTGTGTTGCAATAGGCTTAAGATCTTTGGGAAACCCACCAGCCACACTAGGAAGGTCCTGAGACTGCTGCAGCTGGACTCTGTCCAGAGGGTGGAAGGGCACTGCACCTGGGTGCCCTCCACCTTGGCTGCTTGTGCTCCTTTCTTGGGCCAGATTAGGAACCTGTGGAATCTGGTTGTCTCCCAGGTCCTCATACTTACCCACACTTCCCCAGAGGAGCAGGAGTGGCTGCTCTCCTAGCTCACCTCACAGTTCCTCAGGATGGACTGCCTGTGGAAGTTCTCTGTGGATGCTGTCCTCCTCCTCGAGGGCCACCTGGAGCAGGTGCTGGGGTGAGTAAGGGGGGTGTGCTTCCTCAGCAGACGAGTATCAGTAAATATGAAAGGGCACCTACTGTGTGCCAGCCAATGACACTCTCATGGTGAACAAGTCACTAGAAGGTATATAACCCATAATCTCTTCTACTGTATCCTGAAGCTCGATCTCCTAAACTGTGTTAAAGCAAAGGGCTAAATGAGGGTCCATGGTCTGAGAAGTGCCACCATACTGGGAAGCCAGCTGATGGGAACAGGAGCTAGTGAGGTGGGTGTGAGGTTCCTTCCCTGGGAGGCCTGTTGAGTGACAGGGTTACAAAGCAGGGTAGAGATGAGGACTTGGAAGGAGGGGAAGCCCCCACACCTGTACCTTTTAAACAAAGAAGCTCTGTGTCCTCCATCTGGGAGCAGAGGAGCCCACTTCTAATGACCCCCTGGGAAGGCAGGTCTGAGCTCCAGGTGATGACTCAGGGGTTGTGAGAGAAGAGCAGGGAGTAAGACCTTGCTGAGGGAACAGGGGTGAGCCCTGCAGGGGTTAACCCCAGTGTGTTTTGCCACATATTTCCTGGATTTGTCTTTTGTACATGACTCTTCCTGACTTCCTGTGGTTAGATATGTGGTTTTCTACTTGTCATTGAGGATGACATTCATAGAGATGGAGCACGCACCTGGTCACACAAGTAGTGGTGAAAGTTTCAGGTTGAAATGGAGTGACCTGAATGAGCAGATTCTACAAAATGTCAACCATGTTCAGATGGTCATAGTGACCTTGGGTTTGGGCCAATTCATTTTCTCCCTTAAAACTAACTGCCTGGTTCTTCCTTAGGCACCTGAAGATGCCCCTAGAGGCCCTCTCAATAACCAACTGCCCGCTCTCAGATTCTGACCAGAATTATCTTTCCCGATACCCAAACACCAACCAGCTCAGACACCTGGATCTAAGGGGCATCAAACTGATCAATTTTAGTCTGGAGCCCCTCAAAATTCTTCTGGAGACTGTTGCAGCCACCCTGAAGAGCGAGCCTAGACTTGGAAGCCTGTGAGAATGCAGACTCCCAGCTCCAAGCCATCCTGCCTGCCCTGAGCCACTGCTCCCAGCTAGGACCTTGTGCTTTTTCTGGAATCACATCTCCATGTCAGTGCTCAGGGACCTGCTGTGTCACACTGCCAGGCTGAGCAAGTTGAGCTTAGAGCTATACCCTGCCCCTCTGGAGAGTTATGATGCCCAGGGTGTCATCCACCCAGGGAGATGTTCCCAACTCTGTGCTGAGCTCACAGCAATACTGAAGGACTTTATGCAGCCAAAGGTCCTTATTTTCCATACTGTCTCATGTCTACAATGTGGCTGCATGTTCCTCTACAGCCAGGGCCTCATTCACTGTTCCTGTCCAACAGCTGCCTAGTTGCATGTGTATAAAAAGCTGCCTTCTATGCAATTGGATGTATAACCAGGAGGTAGAGGGATCATGAAGGAAACTCAGAGCCCAGCATTTTAGACACTGCCTGAAGTGTGGATGGGGAAAGGAATCAGATGCTGGGGGCTACATTGGAAGGAAGCCCCTGAATATTGGACCTAGAGCCATATGTGTCTGTATAGAGTCATAACTAGGGACCTGGATTTTTACAATTGGATATATGCTTCATGCACATATGAAGAAACTATTTTGTTTCATGGATGGTCCATAAATAAATAGCCTGAAATGAACAGAATCTCAAGATTAGACCTCGGACATCTTCCATGATGGTTTTACCTAGTTTTCTGATTTCAACACTGGAATAGTCCAGGGGCTGATGGAGAAATACCACCAAGTACTTGGTGATCAATGAGGTTCATTCTCAGGAACTCAAAGCATCAAACTGAAATCAGGTCATTATCTGTGGCTACACTGAGTCATAATCCATGTAGGGAATCACAGGAGGCCTGGAACATTCTAAGTAGACAGTAAAAATTCAAAAGGCCCTTTTCAGGAATTCTCAGTGCCACCCTGTCCCTCAAGGCTTGCCCATCTTTGTGGGTCTTTACATAGACCTAAAAATCTGGCGTCTTGGCCTTTGGATGCAATGAGAATAAAATAGGGTCTCTGGGCCTGACAAAACCTTGCCTGTCATCCTGCTACCAAGTCTTTCCTGAAATAATGTAGTCATGGCCAATAAAACCATCCAAATTAGCTTCCATCAAAATAGTAGATTTATATAGGTATATAACACTTGCAAATGTTTCTAAACTAAACAATAAATTACCACCTTCTGGTGGGGGAGAAGGCTACTCATAACTGACAGATATTCCTCTAACACTTCCCATCTCTCCCTACACAGGGACACAAGATTTTCAATCAGCAGATGATCAGAGGATGAGTAAGGATGAGGTGGCTGTGGGAAAATGGGTGGCCCTGCCTGTGCTGCCTGGTCTTAGACCAAGATCCCCTAAATGATGATTCCTGCTGAGGACTCAGGCTGGTGGGGTTATGCAGTGACCTTAGCCTTAGCTTCCCATCCAAGGAGGAGAAGGATGTCCACCCAATATTCTTTTGAGTTATCCTATAGCTGCCTGTGTACATGTTCTAATTTGAGCCTGAAGGATTCTTCATACACAGTGAACTAGAACCCAGTTGGATGTGTAAGCAAACTGTAGCTCACTCTCGAACAGGAAGCAGAGTCCAGGTCCTACACAGCCAGCCCATCTGTCATCCACACAGTGATCTGTGTGCCTCACCTCTCTTTATGACACTTCCTTTCCTCTGGTTCTACATCTAACTTGCATGTGTGGTGGGGGGCAAGTTCTGAACAGCATTCATTCTGCTCTGCTGCTAGATTCTAAGATCAAAAAAAGGCAAGGGATATCCGCAATATGAGATGTGTCATCACTGGTTGTTTTAAGGGTTTTCATAACCAAAAAGGGACTTGAAGACTTTCTGGTGTGTCTAGACTCATTGAATTGTATAAAGACTGCAAGCTGCATGTGTCCCCACACAGGCCTGGGGATAAATCACCAAGACTGCTCTTTGAATTCCTCATCTTTTGACTCTAGGTTCATTTGTGCTGTGAGACAGCCCACAACTGTAGGATGTCATGAAAAATAGGACCCGGTGTGTAAGGGTGGCTGGTTCAGAAGGACACTGGTTTCCACTCCCTGGAGTGCTACTGAAAGGTGCATATTCCTGTGTGCATCTACATCAAAAGAGTCTAGATCCCCTTCTGGAACACTGGCCAATTTTACCTGTATAATCTAGGAACCCAGAAACCATGCTTTTCTACAGAAATGAGTGAACTTCATAAAAAGTAACTGAGGGCCTGGGGATATAGCTCGGTGGAAGAGCACTTGCCTAGCATGTGGAAGGACCTGGGTTCCATCCTCCAACCACAAAAGTACATAAACAAATAAGTGAATAAATAAATCCAATATTGATGTGACTCCAGGAGGAAGTTTTAATTTGAAGAAAATTGTCTGTGAGGAGAACCAGAGCCCATATGAAACAATGAAATACATTCTTTAATTTGTATTTAGACTTTATACATTTAATTCGTATATACTGGCATGTAAAATTGATGTGCTTAAATATTGGTTTCTAAAAAAAACTGAAAACCCAGGATGAGGTTGAAAGGAAAGCAAGGAATGAAAGACAGATAAGCAAGAAATGAAAGACGGAGACCAGGCAGAGATACACATGAGTTTATTTTTCAGACTTGACAAGTGAAGGCCATCTCTATAGGAGAGAGAAGCAGAACAGGCTTGAGTTCTGGGCCTTTTATTGGGGAAGCTCAGGAATCAGAGCTTGGTGGGCCCTAATGCAGGTGGTTAAGGGTTTGGTTGGTATGAGGGAGTGGTAAGCCTTTCTCAGAAACGCCCTTGGGCAGGAAAGTGAAATGTTTTCCTTAAAATGGCAGATGTCATTTAAGATGGCCATCCAAGTGCTAAGCAAGAACCTTATAAGTAATAAAAAGAAAAGACAAAAATTGGAAGAGAGTTGTTAGAGACATACCAGAGACTCCTAAAACCTACCCGTGAGAACAGGGAGGGAGAAGCATTCTTTGGTTCCCATCCTTTACTTCTACAAAGTAAAGGGTCTTTTTTTTGGGGGGGGGATTGGCTCAGCAAGCAGGCTTGAGAAGAATAAACATGCAGAGGGAATGTTTGTCATTAATCTGTCATGATTAAGTGTGTATGCAGTGCTTAAAATTAATCTAGAATTGTTTGCTGTGAATTGTTTATGCATATTGCAGTGCCTAGCATTAAGGATTGTCATTTTCTTGATTAAGAACCTATAGAGGGCTGGGATTGTGGCTCAGCAATATAGTGCTCGCTTAGCATGGGTGGGACACGGGTTCAATCCTCAGCACCACATAAAACGTAAAGGCATGGTGTTCTGTCCATCTACACCTAAAAAATAAATATTAAAAAAAGAACCTATAGAGTGAATTGTATTGAGTAATTTGAGTGAATAAAGCACTGAAATGGGAAGAAGCACGTGGACATTATCTATTTCTCTCCCTGGACTGCATACATTGCAATTTTGTCTCCTTGTGACACATGCTTTGAGAGGGGGCTTCTAAATCCCAAAGCTGAGGTTCTGGAAGTGAACTTTAAGGTGTATAATGAGATAGACGAGAAAGCCTGAGCTGAGATATCAGATGCTTGCTCAAACCATCTGTCTCTGGTATCACTGGCCCATGGGATGGTCCCTCAGGACAACTCAACTTTTAAATGTGGTCAGATGGGTCACTGGGCTTGTATATGTCGCAAGCCTATCATTTCTGGATTTTTGTCCTAAATGTCATCAAGAGGGACACTGGGCTGTTCACATTCCCTGAGCTCATGGGGGTTTCCCCGGCCATCTGGCCCTTCAGGTTCCCCTTTCCAACTCTTAGGACTGGCTGCAGAGGACTGAAAAAATCCAGGTCCCCATCACCCAACCACTACCATCACTCCATGAAAACACAGGGTAACACTGGTAGGCCTGTCTCCTACCTCCTAGACACTGGGCTACATATTCAGTCCTCAAGGTGTTCTGGTGGATGACTACCAACCCTTACAGTCACCTAGCCTTGTTTGTGCTTGTGGTTCTCTAATTTTTAATAATTCATTTTTGGTCATTCCACAGTGTCCTGTTCCCCTTATGGGAAGGGATATCCTCACAAAATTGGGGCTATGCGCTCCTTCTCCCCACATAGATGCTTCCATGCAGACTTACCTACTGCTCCTCTTACCCTCACCCTTACCTTAGGACCATCTCCTATCCTGTTGGCCAGTGCCTTCCAATGACCCACTTCTGAGGTGGACGTTTCCAGTCCTTCTATCACTTCACACCATGAGCCCATTCACATCTGTCTCAAAACCTCCTCCATTTTCTGTCCAATCACAACACGTGCTCTCCCTCCTTGCTGATGCTGTCCCTCTCTTTGCAGAGCAGACTTGATCCCAGGAGCTTTTTTCACCACTCTGGGGCTTTAAGCTGCCTTGGACCCTGGCCTGAGGGCCAGGACAATGACCATACACCTTCTTCCATTCACCCAGGGCTCTTCTTCTTTATCCACACACCGGTTCTTTCGGGGAAGTGACTGTACCCTTATCCTCCCCTCCTCCTCACAAGTCTACCCCCTAGAGATGGCAGTGACAAGTCTCCTTTTGAGACACAAAAGTTAACCTAGATCTTGGCCCAGAACCAAGATTCTGGATCTTCCCATCCCTTCACCTTGGCAAGTTCACTCTGAGTCTTGGTTCACAGATGGCTCCTCCTTCCTTCAGGAGGGATTTCATGGGGCAGGGTAGGCAATAGTCTCTCTAGCCTTGGTAGTGTAAGAGCCTCCAATCCCAATATCAGCAGGCTGAACTTGTTGCCCTCATCAGAGCCTTCACTTTGGTGTAGGGAGCCTCCCTCATTGTCTACTGTCCCTTGAATTACATTTACATTGGGCTAAACTCCTTCCTTGGCTCTTCCTCTGTCACAGGCCCTCCCAAAGAAGCCACTCAACATCTCCCCTTTGAGCTTCTATATTGTAAGCCCATCTCCCTGCTCCCTGCCTCTGATTCTCCACTACCCCTTGCACGTCATCTTTTCTGGCCCCTTCTTGCATACACTAGGATCCTTCTTTAGCAACACAGGGATGTTGTTAGGGCAATGCCAATTCTCCCTCTTCTCTTTCTCCCACTCTGTCTTCTGGTGACCTGTTACTTTTACCACCCACAATAAGCGCCTCATCTCCTCTAAATTCTCTGCAAAATGGACTGGACCCTATTGGGTCATTCTTAACCCTTGCTCATGGGCCCACCTTGAGGGCATGCCATATTGAGTTCTTAACCCCCATTTAAAACACTCCTCTCTGCCCTCTTATACACTGAGATGCACAGGACCTCTCAACTGCGTCTCTCCAAAGTTGAAACCCAATCTTCCTTTGGTCTCTGAGGACCACGAGGACACTGCAGAACCATGAGTGCCATCTTCCCTTTTTTCATTTTTGCCCTCCTCCCTCACTCTGCACTCACCTCCCAGAGGTGCTACCACCAGGGATTACCATTCCAGTTTCCATGAGACTTACAGCAACTTGCTCAAACCATACTAGCCATACAATGGCAGCTTGATACTTTAGCTGCTGTGGCTCTGCAGAATCCAAGGGGTCTTGACCATTTTATGGCCAAGAAAGGTGGATTTATCTAAACCTACAGGAGGAATTCTACTAACATGTCAATCAATCTGGTAAAGGACAAGATGAAACAACTCCAACAAGACCTTGAACATAGGAAAACACAGCTCTTCTCTGCTGAATGAATACTTATCACTCACCAAAACTGGGCTACCTGGGACAGCATTCCACTACCACTGAACCTCCCCCATTGTCCCAATGATTCAAACACTGCCCCTTCCCAGCAGGAAGCAGTTAGAGAAGATTGACCTACATTTCTGTTCCCTATGGGGCCCAACACAAAAACAAAAAAGAGGGAATATAAGGTCCTTGCTTAGTACCTGGATGGCCATCTTAACTGACAGCTGCCATTTCAGGAAAAAGCTTCACTTTCCCACCCAAGGGTGTTTCTGAGAAAGGCTCACCACCCCCTCATACCAACCTGACCCTTAACCACCAGCATTGGGACCTGCTCAGCTCTGATTCCTGAGCCTCCCCCATAAAAGACCCAGAACTCAAGCCTGTTTTGCCCTCTCTCCATAGAGAGATGGCCTTTCCTTGTCAAGTCTGAAAAATAAACCCCCTTATGTATCTCTGCCTGGTCTCCATCTTTCACTTCTAACATACAATGTCTTCTATTAGGTTGTATTTACTGAATTGAAAAAGACTAGAAATATAGTTCAGTGGTTAACTGTCCCTGTGTTCATGCCTGGTGCCAAAAAAAGAAGAAAAAATTAAAAAGTGACTTGTGGCTGGGGATGTGGCTCAAGCGGTAGCACACTCACCTGGCATGCATGGGGCACTGGGTTCGATCCTCAGCACCACATAAAAATAAAATAAAGATGTTGTGTCCACCAAAAACTAAAAAATAAATATTAAAAAAATTCTCTCTCTCTCTCTCTTAAAAAAAGTGACTTGTGTTATCTTCTTTTACTGAATAAAATTTGGGGGTTGGTGTTTAAAATAAAAGTGGTTGTGGTTGACACCATGGCACACACTTGTAATTCCACCAACTTAGGAGTTGAGGCAGGAGGATTGCAAGCTTAAGGACAATTTGGGCAAGTTAGTGAGACTTTGTCTCATAATAAAAACATAAAGGACTGGGTATGTGCTTAGTGAACAAACAACCCTGCATTCAATCCCCAGTTCCTCCACAAAAGAGGGGGTTGGGAATGTGTAACAGGGCTTCACTTGATGCTCTTTTATTATTGTTATGGTCTAGTTCGGGCCCCCAAAGATGTAAGCCGCAAAGAGGCGTTTATTGAGAACTAGCTGGGTCCTCTGCGCACACAGGAATCAGTGACACTGAGAGGCTTTGAGCCCAGGATTTAGGCAGTTTTATACACTCTTGGGGGAAGGCAGAGACTTCACATACATCATAGCAGCTCTTAGCAAATTACCACACGCTGTGGGAAAAATTGTAAAACAACTCTAAAACAGGTTTAGCACATTCACTGGCAGGAACAAGTTGGGTAGGGGTGATTGGTGAGTACAAGAGGAGGAGTCTTCTGAACAGATTGCTTTAAGCCATGAGGGGAGTATGTGCTGAACTACATGGTTTCCCAACATGTTATCAATCACCATAAACTACTGGGAGGGTCATCTGGCATCCCAGGTATTTTCCCTTTCTTATGCTGATTGGTGGTTGCTAGGGGTTTGCTGTGAGTCCTCACCTAGCCTGAGTCAGGGACACCTGGCACTGCAGATCTCTCCTGTTATTTGTAGATAAACAACTCAGCAGGTTGGTTATGTGCCTAGGAGTGCTCTGTGGGTTTTTCCAAAGACAATGGTCATGCCCCCTTTCTTGGACAGGCTTTGCTCTGAGGTAGAGGCTGGTTTCTCAAAAAGGGAGTCACATCAGTTTCTCACTGTATCCCTTGTGGCTTTGAAACTTACATTTTCGCCCCAAACCTTCTCCCAAACCTTCTCCTCCCTGAACTTCCTTTCCCTGATCTTCTCCTTCCTGGTTTCTCCTCTCTAATCTCATTTTCTCTGAAACACCTCTTTAAAAAAAAAAAAAAAAAAAAAAAAAAAAAACCTTTCCTGCTGATGGGCAGATAACAGCCTTTGGGACAGGTGTCCTCTGTGTTCCTCCTTTGCTAGCAAAGTAATAAATATCCTTTTTCCTTTTTCTGAAAAATCTGTGCTGGTTATTGGATTGACACTGGGGACACCAACCTTTTACTACCCTTGTATAGAGCCCCTGGGTTCAATCTTCAATACTAAAAATAAATAAATAATTGGGCAAGCAAGCAGGATCAGCATACCTATCACTTGGCCATTGGTGATTATTTCTTTTATAGTCCCCATGCTTGCCTTCCTGATGTTAAAGGGTTTTAAACACTTTCCTACAACCACACACACTCCAAACTGTTGCCATCAATTTCAGACAACTCAAGGAAACCAACACTTGTTGTGTTCTTGCTGAGGATGTCTATCAGCCATGAACTCCTGTGTACTTACAGGTGGAGATAATGGTGAAAGTTTTCCATCAAAATGACACCACTCCATGTCAAATTCTGACAAAACAGGCCTGGGGGGAGGTGTTAGGAAGAAGGCATCTTGAACTACCCAAGTAGCTGGGATTACTGGGTCATGTCACCAAACCTGGAACTACACAATATTTTTAATAGGCTGAACTTTTCTAATCTATTTCTTTCCCTGGATTTTACTCCACAGTGGCATGACTGTCATGTGTACAGGATACACATGACAATAGAGCCTCATCTCAGAATTAGCATTTTCCAACTCTTATTTCCAAATTATCTCAAATACAATATGTGGCTTTTAGCATGGCTTACATTTAAATTGAGCATGGTGGTACCTGCCTATAATCCAGCTATTCAAGAGGCTGAAACCAGAGGATCATGAGGTTTAGGCTAGTCTGGAAAACGTAGTGAGATCCTGTCTCAAAATAAAATATGGCTAGGAGCCAAATGTGGTGGCAAGTGTCTGCAATCCCAGTGGCTTCAGAGGCTGTGGTGGAAGGATAGTGAGTTCAAAGCCAGGCTCAGCAACTTACCATGGCCCTAAGTAACTTAGTGAGAACCTGCATGAATAAAAAATAAAAAAGAGCTGGGGATGTAGCTCAGTGCTTAAGCACCCCTGAGTTCAATGCCCAGTATGAAGAAAGAAGGAGATGAAGAAGAGGGAGGAGAAAGAGTGGCAAAAAGACAATAAGGAGGAGGAGGAAGAGAAGAAGGGACAGAAAAATAAACCAGCTAAGGGAAAATGGACAACCCAGACCTGAGGCAGAGTCCACCCAGGATCTGACCATTCCCTCTACTGGGCACAATGAAATCTGACTCTAGAATCCAGCAGTAGAAAATTGATTGCGGGAGAGGGGACGCACTGGGATAAGCCTGCCCCCTAGTGGCTGATTTACAGGTGGCTCTGGCTTCAGATTTCATTTTTCTGTGTTTGGTGCTGCCTCTGGAGAGTAAACTTGAAAATTAATTCGAAACTAGATCTCCCCCATCCCAGAAAGAGATTTTCTGTTTGTTTCTTTTTTGTTATTGGACACAGTGGGTGGGGGAAGAAGCACTGTTGGTGCCCCTGGGTAGTGTCCTGATGCTTGGAGAGTTTAACTTGAATGCAAACTGATGTTGGCCTTCGAGTCTTTTGGGGCTCACGTCGAGGTCTCTGTCAGCTATATATGAAGGTGCTGGCCCCAAGGCCTTGGTTTCTGCACCTGAGATAAAGGCATCTTGGAGGTTGCTGTGTAGATGAAACTGGAAAACTGGATCCTAGTTGCTGGTGAATCTAGCTTTCCTGCTGGTTTTTTTCTTTTCCTGGACTAGAAATCCTGTGACTCCTGCTGCAGGCAGAGCCTGGCCTCATGTCATCTCTGGGAACCCAGGGCCTCAACACCCCATCTGCCTTAATGGCCAGTCTTGCTACCCTTGTCACTACAGAAATAAATATCCCTGAACCAAGAGAAGCTTTACTCCTCTGTGTAGTGCAAATCATCAGCCTCCAGTCATGTTGCCCAGGGTGCCAAGTCACTCAAGTACAAGCCAGTCTTCCCCACCTGGTGCCACTGAGTCCTCTGATAGTGTCCCTATTTCTTGTTAATTCACTCTGGGGAACTTGGTCCTCTCAACAGCCTTCTGGAAATGAAAACGACCTCAGGCCACATTGCAACATTATGCAAGCCTGCCAACTGCCTCTTGGCAAGCTTTGCCCTGGGGACACGTCTCCAGCCCCACCTCCCTGCTCTCCCTAGTTCAAGGTGATGAGTTGCCTTTACCCCAGCTAAAACCAGTCTAGTCAGAGGACCTTAGCAGGCAGATTCCAGTCTCTATAAGCTCTTTGAGAAGTTGGGGAGAAGTGTACATGGGTCAAAGGCATGTGTCCCAATCATAGTTTGGGTATGAGATGTCCTTTAAAAGCTGCTGTATTAAGAAGGGTTACTCACCCTTTATGTGGGAAGGACGGTGTCACTGAGAAAGCCAAAGTCACTGAGAAAGCCCAGAGGCCCCTTTAAGTCACCAACCCCAAGCGGCAACTTCAGTGTTTAGTAGCAGGGGATATGCAGCCTCTCCCTGCCTGGGTGGAGGATTTAGGAGTTTCTAGGTGCTTTCAATGGCCAACCCTTCGGCGAGATTCCTTGGTCCCCTAAACTTTAGCATGCCTGAAAAGCCACCAAGAAAATTGTTCATCAAAGATTCCTGGGTTTTACTCTCACAGGCTCAGCTTCGGAGACCCAGAATTCGCGACTCTAGCAGCTCCCAGGTGCTTGGTGCTGTCAGCATTGATGGCTCCCCTGATGGCACTGCCCGGTCTGCTCTTGGGGTCCCACTTCTTTGAGGTGGGCAGCGCAGGACTGCCTCATCACAAGCTCTTTTTGTGTGTTGTTATTTCTGGCACAAGACCTTAGAAGGGCCCTGGATCCCTTGGACTAGGGCAGCATGGAAAAGTTGGAGAAGCTGGCAGGGCGGGGGAGGGGTTGGAGCAAACCGGGTGGAAAGTGGGGAAGTGCCCTTCTGTCCAGATGGGGAAGTTGTAAGTCCTTGCAGGAGGCACAGACTTCCTCAGCTGCCACCCAAATCCAGCCTTTGACTTCAGAACACCCAGGTCTGCAGGGAGAGCTGGTGGGGAACCCAAGGGCCACACCACAGATAGCGCACCTGGGAGGAAAGCTACCTTCAAGGGCTGGCATCTGTTCCCACTGTGCTTTGGGTGTTCCCCTCAAGTCCTTGCTCACTTTGCTTTATTAGAAAAAAATTACATAAGATTTACTTACAATTTTAAGGGTCATTAGCAAAAAGCAAAGGTTTTGGAGTCAGAAGTCCTGGTTGCCCTCCCCTTGCCTCCACGAGGTTGGGAGTAACCATGTAGGAAACGGTGGAAAGGCTGGGGGCCTTCTCCGAGTCTGTTTCTTCATGTTTGAAGGGTCAGTAGTTCACAGGGCTGTTTTTGTGGATCGAGCTATAGAATATGTGCGCAAGGTAGCCCCAGCACACCATGCTGCTGTTATGCAGCATCCAGCTGAAAGGAAATGCTTCAAATAATTTAGTTTTTTTTTCCCCACCGTGGAATTCTCTTCCTTCCTGCATTTTTTTTTAATTTTCATTTTTTTTTATTTTATGGAGCCAAACCTGGCCTTCCTCGACCCGTCTTAACTGCACAATGTCCCTGGTACAATATTGGCACATCCATGTGAATTCTTTAAGTAAATGGATAGAAACTTGAGAATTCAAGGGATGAACTCTTTGGTTTCCTGTTGCAAACAATTTCCGAGGTGGCATATCCCAGTAAAGCAGTCCCTCATCTGTATCCTCAGGGGACACTTTAAGACCGCAGTGGATGCTTAACCACAGATAGTAGCAACCCCAAGTTCTTTCCTGCAAATACATACCCATGAGGAAGTGTGATTCATACATTAGTCACCATAAGAAAACAACGATAACCAAAAATAGAACAATTTATTACAGTATATAAGTATGTAAAAATACACAGTAATAAATGTTTTTTAAAACTTAAAAAAAACAGCTGCTGTATTAATGCAAGAGGAGAAATGATCAAATCAAGAGAGCTGTAATCTAATCAGTGAATCAATCCATCCAATGGATTAAGTCATTTTCCAAGCACACTCAAGTATTTTCCAAGTATATTCTGATAATTAGCATTTCTCCCTCATATTTAACAATACAAATAAAATCAAAAGAGAACCATGATATTCTCAACCACACATAAGAAAACTAACAACTAGACATTGGTTCAAAGGAAATTCTAGAGGCAAATAGAATTTCTCTTTATAAGATAAATTATAGTTTTCTGTATGGGATGGATAGTGATGAACCCAGCCTGATTCCAACTTAAGATTGAGAACCATCTCATCACAAAGCCATGAAAAGTTCATTTCTGTTTTACTACAAATTACTGTAATTTCTAAACTTGTTTGCAATTCTTGCCCTTGCCTTGAACTCACCCATGCCTGGCTTTCCCTGACCAGATAACAACCTTCTCTGAAACCTCAGTGGTGCCTCATAAATTCTAATATTGGGATTTAAATTTAATCCCTAATTTGAAATATCATGTCATGTATATCATTAACCTAATATCTGCCTTTGTATTATACTTGTCAATTATTATACTTGGAACCAATTTTCTGTTAGCTATAAGTTCTCAAGACATCCCCTTTGCAACTTTTTGTGATATAAAACCTTGTTCCTGTAGTGCTGAGGGCCTGGTCTTTAGCCTGTGTTTGGAGGGACAGCCACTGATCAGTCTCATCATGTACACAAACACAAACTTGCTTTCATTTAATTTAAAATTGGAGTTGGTGGTCTTTTCTTTGCATCAGGGTTCAAAAATAGATGCTTAGGGTATATTTGTAGAGGAACTCAATCATGCTTAATTGGAGATGATGTATGGGGTTTACTTTATCAAATTCATATATATTTTTTTGTTTGTATCTAACTTAAACTGTTATAGTTCAAGCTTTGTCCCAGGGTTTCATAAACTGACTTCCAGACCACTCACATATAATCGAATCAAACCTTTATTGAAGCACACCGGTAGTGGCTGACCAGAACATAAAGTGGTTCCCCTGATCAGCCCTGAACAATTGCAAGTGCACTCCTTATGAGCCTGAAAACCGCAAAAGGGATGTTCGGGGGGTGTATCCAATGCAAGCAAGCCAGGTTACAGAAGTGGGACAGTGCAGTCAAGCGGAGGGAAGCCTAACCAATCACACTTAGCCCAGTCAACCCAGTTACAGAAACAGAGCCCTGTTACCCTAGTTACAGAAACAATGCCCCATTAGGTAGTTCTGTGTTCTTAAAGGTTTCTTTAGCAAAATGAAAAGAACATCTTGCCCCAGTCATGACTCTTCTACTTGGCATGGTTGTTTTACAGGATGAAGTCATAAAACAAAATGGATACACATTTGCTCCTACTATCACATTCCCCACTGATTTTAGTAGGTTTGATGTCAATCTTGCACATTATTAGGCCTCAGTTTTTGTTCCATCCTTCTGTGTCTAAGGGACTATACTGGGCTCGCAAGACCATAAGTCTGACCTCATCTACATTCCTGTGTATATGGTTTAGGAGGGTTTTTAAGAGGCAAGGTCCTACAGTAATACCAATCAGGAAAAGGACTAGGGGCCAAACTATGGCTGAAATGATGGTAGTCAACCAAGGGGACCATGAGAATAGGTTTTTGGAACCAATTGTCTGAAGTTTAAATTTATATCTATTTGATATATATCCTGTGATAAGAACTGCAGTTTCTAAAGCAGTAGATCCAGCTATTCCCAAACCAGCCAGGAGGGGAACTAAAATGGGGACAGCCAGTCTATGTTGATAAATCAGTGGAGCCTGG
The DNA here is from genome assembly GCF_021218885.2 of Marmota monax. Classification (NCBI taxonomy): domain Eukaryota; kingdom Metazoa; phylum Chordata; class Mammalia; order Rodentia; family Sciuridae; genus Marmota; species Marmota monax. The sequence goes on along the minus strand of NW_026692058.1, from coordinate 37,633 downwards.
CCTTTTAATAAGTCTGGTTCTTCTTTTCCCTCTACTCCATCAAAATAGTAGGTTACATAGTTCAGAGTTATTGACAGTTTGGAGATTTAGTCAAGGAGTTCAAAGTGGGACCCAGGAAGCACAATTTTTGGTGAATGGGGAGTTGTCCCACTTATAAGTTGGGTTGTGGAAGCAAATGTCTCTTTATGGGAGATCACCCAGGGTGTTCTTGGGAGCAGTTTCCCAGGTACATCTTCCTGAGCTAGACATATTGGCGAACATCTATGTTGACCTTATTTTTTCCTCTAATATTAGTGACCTCCAACTGCCGTAAGGGAAAAGGGCGATGACCGTTCTTGCTACTTCCCCCTGAAAGGAGGGTGATGTGCAGTGGGCAAGCAGTTTGGAGTCCCTTTTTAGAAACTGAGTGGGTCAAGGAGTCCATGGTAAAAATCTGGCTCAGAAAGAACAGGATGTAAATTCACCTGGCGTGGGCACTTCTATGAGAGAAACAAAAAGACATGAGTGCTGAAGTAAGATTAACACAAATAGCAGTTGTAGCATCTGGATCTGTCCATGAATATCATGAAAATGACAGAAATTAATAATTTTTTACCAGGAGGCAGAAGACCTGAGAAAATGTCCCCATAACAAGGCCTAACAAAGCCTAATAAGGCACTTTTTTAGGGAACATAAATCTTTAACATTGTCAGAATTATCAGGAATGTAGACACAAATTTTAGTTAAATTAGTTAATGTCATCTGGTTTTTGTAAAAATACCTTTTTGGCATGACCTCTGTGTTCAGTAAAGATCCTTTTGTTACTTAGGGCTAGATAATTATATTAATAAACATTGATTACATCTACCTGTGTTGTAAGTTAGGAAGGTCTGTAGGCCTTAAACTGACTAAAAATTTCTGGTCGTTTTTTTATTGATAGTTATCAGGCATTTTGGCCTAAGAATTTCTCTATTGTTGCCTTCAGTCTTACTTATTTTGAGGGATGCTAACACTAGTGTACATTTTAAGTTACGTTACAATATCTGTTGTTTCTTTTTAAATGTCCAGAAATGGCTGTGCTTTGGTTTTAGCTGTTTTTGCTAGGTGTTTAAGACCAAGCAGGTCAAATTTACCTTGTTTTTATCTATTGGTAAGAGTCAGCTGAGTTTTCTTGGAGGACATTCTTGGGCAACTTTTGAGCAGCATTTTAGCTCTGTTAGTGTCATCTGCATTAGGATGAGTCAAGGTCTTGCTGATCATATGGCTTCCCTTGGAAGCATCAGGCATGTCTCCTTTTTAAATGACCCTCCTCTTTTGCAGCATGTACACACATTGGTTTTATGTTCTCCAGGGGTCTCATTAATCTCCCTTATTGGGAGGTTATGTGACCCAGAGTTGCAAAGCTTTTCCCCCTGTCCTCGGTTCAGGCTGAATCAGAGGGCTAGAACCAAATATTGTTGTTTTTTTGGCCCCTTTATATTAAACTTAATATTTAAATTGGGCCTTAAACATCCAGCAACTCAGTTTTACCAGTTTTAAAGTAAGAATGCTGGGATTCAACTTTAATGTTTATAACTTTACAGTTAATTTTTACATAATACAATATCCTTGTTTTATTTATTAATTTATGTAATGCTGAAGATCTGCCTGAAGGCAGAAGTTGACACCTTAGCATCTACTGTATGATCAAATCACTGTACACCAACAAGGCAGCTTGCAGACCTAGAGACCCCATTAGATTTTGGCTATAAAAACTGTCTCTTTCCAGGTCTTCCGCTTTTGCTCTCTCCTTTTTCTCTCACTTCCCCTGTCTCTCATTCTCCTTCTCACTTTTTTCCTCTTTTTCCTTCTCTTTTTCTCTCTTTCTCTCTCTATCTTGCTTTTCTCTCTTGCACTTTCTTCTCTCTCTCTCTTTTGCATTTCTCTCTCTCTCTCTCTCTCTCTCTCTCTCTCTTTGTGTTAATCAGAAATTTTCACAATAAAGGTCTCTTGGTTGCTCTGACTGTAGTGGTCACATTTTTTTTAGTTATAATGAAAATACAAAGTGAAATTAACAATAGTAAAAACATATTTAGCTTGTATATAATTTTGAACCTTGCCTGAGTTATACCTTTAGTTTTTATTTGAGATCACAGTAATCTTTCCAATAAAATTAATCTTTGAATATAACTTTAAATTAACTGAAATCTGGCCTACTTTGAAGTTATTCTGACATGTTGTAAGGTGGAAGGCAGAGCCTTATCTCATGTAAGGCAGGGTTCTTCACAATCTTAGGTAAAATGTTTTAGTTCTAAAGTTGATGTTTGTCTCTATATTTAGATATCATTTTATAAAGTTTACATATATGTTTTTCTGACTCTGTATGTATGTTAGTAGTACAATATGACATACATCTGAAACATTAATTAAGGAAAGGCTGAGAGCCCTTAACAATTTTTTATGTGGAAAAGTGGCAGAATGTTTTATAATATTTAACCTTTAAATAGATTAGTCTCTCATTTCTTTTTATAATATCTTTAAATTTTTATATCTCAATGTAAAAGATAACATAAGGTTTGGTACAAAACATCAAATAATATAAATCCCCAATAAAATGTATTATCTTTATAAGTTTAAATTACCATTACAGACAATTTAGTTTGGAGAATACCACCTTGATAAAATGTTTCTTTAAACCTTTTACCTTAAAGACTTGTATACCTGAAAGATATGAACACATTTAATATGTAAAGAAGAGTAATGTACCACACTTTTATTGATGTTTTTATATTAACCAAGGTTAGCTTTTAAAGGAAAATCTAGACTCTGTAATGCAGGACAATACTTTAAAATAACAGTTGCTGTTTAGCCACAGATGTAAAAACCTTAATTTTTCCAAGATTAATTGTTCTAGGGGATAAAACTTAACAGACACAATGTAATTAATATTTTTAGAAGTTTTTGTCATTTTAACATATAAATATATCAGTACATTATTATTTGTCCTTAGGGAACAACCTTGAATAGTTTTAACTATTTGTATTACATATATAACCAACTTAGTTACAAATAAAAATTTTAATATTTGTCTTTTATTTATAGATCTTTATATTACTTAATTAGACTTTTTGTTTTTACTTAGATGTATTATAATTATACTTTATCACATAAAGACTTTTTACCTGGAAACTTTTTTTAATTAAATATATTTTTATACTTAGAACTTTTTAATAATTTTCTTGACCCATTGATCCTTTTTTAACCTTGAAATAACCCTTATAAATTTCTGAATTTAGATAAATTGATTCCTTTTAATAATTTGAAATATTTTTTACTTATAGTACTTTAATTGAAATACAATTGAAGCATCTTGACTCTTTGTATGTAGAATTATACCTGTTGGGATTTTGTAATTTATAGTAACCTTGTTTGTATAATAACACAAAAAAATTTTAAACTTTCTTTTTAGTTTACAAATTTATGAAAACACCAACTTTGTTTAAATGTTTTACCTTATGGAATTTAAGGAGTTAAGAGACTTGATATTATATTTAACAGTTAGCATTTTAACTTTGTACCAATTAGATGTCTTTAACAAACACATCCATGATTAATTTTATATTAATTTTATATATATAAAATAAATGTATCTTTTTAAAAAAACAAGGTATCAGACAAGTGCATTGAATAGTATTAGTGATCTCTTTTTTTCTGTTGAATAAAGATCCTAAAGACAATGGATATCAGACACTTTATAGACATTAACATTTTAATAGCTGTTTACCCATGTAGAAACAAAACTGTGTATTAGTAACTTTAAAGACATTTGTACTTTTATCTATTTTCCCAATTAGAATTGAACCTTTTAAATCATATTGACCAAAAGTATTTGGATCCATTTTTTAAAATTTTAATTTATGAGCTCATTTGTACCAAATATATTTAGACATGGCAATAAACGTAGACAGACAGTACACCAGTGCACCCACACAAAGCAAACAGACAAACAAAAGCCTTGTAGCTTATTTTTTCAAAACCTATTAGATTGAGAATTAACCCTTGTAAATTGGCCTTAGAATAAAGCAGAGTGTAATCAGAAAAACATATTAACCTAGGCATATTGGATCAAAATTATGAGTTTAACAAACATAGAATTTTACAAGTTTTCTGACCTTTTTCCTGAGGTGGTCCTGTTCATGAAAGCTGAAAAGAGTTGAGGGAACATAGACAAATGAAGGGGGTTTATTTCTCCCTGGAGGAACTTCGCAAAGGCACAGCTTTATTGGTGTCCTTGGGAGAGTTCCCCAGGTTGGGGTCCCATTTTAAACTGGTTTTTCTGGGTTTCTTGGATAGCAGCCACCAACTTTTAGCCTGACATTGAAAAATCTTTAGATTATTTTTTAATAGTTGGGAGTTTATTTATGCTTACAAATACTGAGAGACAGAAGCCAAATTTCTAGACAAAATTATGCTTTTTGTTATACAATTTAGGAATAATAATTTTATATATCACTTTAGCTTTTATCTCTCCTCTATAGGAAATGACAAGATTTACCCAGTTGGCCACCTGGCCCAGTTCCTAAATGAAGGCAATCTCTAGAATGCCTTTTTCTTTTTACCTTTAGCTTTTACTTTTGACAATTTTTTTAGTCCTGGTGGCAGCACTTTATGTTTTAATGCAAGCTGTAGTGAGCACAGTTAAAACCGTTTTAACCATTTTTTTTTCCATTAGAAACAAACTGAGGTAGAAATTAACATAGAACACAAAGGGAACAAACAAAAACAAACCAACAGACAAAGTCCTGAAAATTGTTAAGAAAACAAGTTAAAGGTGTCCAGGTAGAGATCTCTGTAGCGCTTCTTTGTCTCCAATGTCAGTGGAGCAAAGGAATCCTGGTGAAATAAGAGCAGTTATGAGAACAAGAAAAGGACCCCATGCATAACACTCAGACAGATAAACACAAGACAAATGGCTAGTGAACAGACACAGGACAAATGACAAACAGCAAGAAGATGCTGGAGAAATGACAGACAGCAGAACAGACACAAGACAAGCAACAATCACTGAGATCACACAGGGAGACCTCTAATGGGGCAGAGACCACACAAACAGAACAAACGGCCAGCAAACTGACACTGGGCAAATGACCAACAGCAGAAGACACTGGAGAATGACAAACAGCAGAACAGACACTGGACAAGCAACAATCACTGAGGTCACACAGGGAGACCTCTAATGGGGCATAGACCACATTTCTTCCCGCCCCCACACAGATGAGGCCTCCCAGGGAGGCCTCCAGTGGGCCCCAGATACAGACAGATGAGGTCACAAAGGGAGACCTCCAGGGAGACTGTGACAATGTCTCGTCCTGTCCCGGGGAAGGTGTAAGCGACTGCATCCAATCTGACCTTTTCCCCCGGAGAAGAGTCGACTCCCCAGAACTGACAGTTGGCAGGAGGCTTTTCAGAGCATCCTAGGACAGATTGGAATCCTCCTCTGAATGAGGCTGAAGAACAGAACATCTCTCAGGAGCTCCTCTCTACGGGTCCAAAGGCCCATCACTGGAGGCAAATTTGGCATGAGGGTAGGGAAGAAATGGATCCCAGACGAGCCCCCAAATGTTATAGTTTAAGGTTTGTCCCAGGGTTTCATAAACTGACTTCCAGACCACTCACGTATAATCGAATCAAGCCTTTATTGAAGCACACTGGTGGCAGCTGACCAGAACATAAAGCTTTTCCCCTGATCAGCCCAGAACAATTGCAAGGACACTCCTGATAAGCCTGAAAACCACAAAAGGGATGTTTGGGGGGTGTAGCCAATGCAAGCAAGCCAGGTTACAGAAGCAGGACAGTGCAGTCAAGCAGAGGGAAGCCTAACCAATCACACTTATCCCAGTCACCCCAGTTACAGAAACAGAACCTCGTTACCCTAATTACAGAAACAATACCCCATTAGGTAGTTCCATGTTCTTAAAGGTGTTTTTAGCAAAAGGAAAAGAACATCTTGCCCCAGTCATGACTCTTCTACTTGGCATGGTTGTTTTATAGCATGAAGTCATAAAACAAAATGGAGTCACATTTGCTCCAACTATCACAAAACTGCACATTCCTCCTGTCAATATGCAGAGGCAGATGTGGTAAAGGACTGTGACATCATACCACCACCAAGTGTTGGATAATGGGATTCACTTTGACCCTTTCTCTCATGAATGCTAGATGATTCACCTTGTGTGACAACAACAAAAAATAAAAATAAAAATAAAATAAAATTTTCCACCTAAGTGGATTGAGCCCAGTAGCTCATCCTGTCTCCTACCTGAAAAGGCCAAAGATCCTCTTAAAAAGCTGATGACAACCCTAACTTAAGGTCCTACATGAATTTACCTCTGATTAGTCTGTCATGTGTTCCCAAGCCCAATTGTTTTGTGCTACAGATAAATGTGGCCCTGTACTACACTCCAGGATGCTTTTGGCTCTTGATAATTGTCTCAAAGCAACTTATATAACTTTCCATGAAACCAATGCTAGGGACAGATAGACCCAGGATTGCATCCAGTGCTATTTATTGGAGACTAAAGGACAGAAGCATGTCTCAGGCAGCAGCAAGATGCTGGACTGTCACTAGGATGATACCTGGACATTCTCAAAAACAATAATGTGTCTGACACGTCAGTGGATATTAAGAAACAGGTCAGACCAGGCTGGGTGGGGGCACACCTGTAATCCCAGCAGCTGGGGAGGCTGAGTCAGGATGATGGCAAGTTCAAGGCCATCCGGGGAACTCAGAAACATCTTCAGCAACTTAGCGAGATTCTGTCTTAAAATAAAAAATAAAAAGTGATGGTGAGTAAAACACCCTTGGGTTACATCACCAGTACAAAAGAAATGGCAAAAGAAAAGTAAAGATCTGGGAATCAGAGACTGGGACAACATGTTTCTGTGATTGTTAACAACTTTGTTGGCCTCCAGGGCTTGAGATGTGTGTCAGGATTAACTGGTGGGTAAAATGGCAGTTATGACTGAGATGGCTCTGGTCACATCAAGCTGTATCCCTATGATATGGTTTGGTGCAGTTTCATGTATTAGAAAGCTTCATGTATTAGAAAGATAAATCTCATTGTGGTCATTTTAGGAGGCAGAATCTCCTGGGAGGTCATTGGATGTGTGTTCTTACAAAGGAATGGCTCTCCTGAGATGCTGAGTCAGTCCTCCTAAGAGCTGTTTAGAAGCCTGAGCCTGAGCCGTGGGTTTTGCTCTGGCTTCCTCCCAAAGGCCAAACCAAGAGGGCTGCCTGATTTTGGCCTTGCATCTTTCAGAACTGTAAGATAAATAAATCTGTTTAAAAAAATATACTGAGCCTGTCTCAGGTATTTTATAACAGTAGCAAAAATTGGATTAATGTACCTATGACCAGAAAGGGCTCAGGATTTCACTCTTTTGTAAGTGAAATTGTATCTCAGGCAGGAATCTCTAAATTGGAAAGAAAAATCACTTATTAATATTTTATCAACTGTTATAAAAAGTTTGAACACTGTGAATTGTCTACTAGCAGTGCAATCTGAGAGGGATTTGACCAAGGAGGACTCCAGAGGAGAAGTGATCTCTTTCTCCTGCTGTTCATCAGGAAGTCACTTGTACCCTAACTAGTAAAAAGTGATATTTCTGATAAAAATATAAATATTTTAAAAGAAGAAATGAGAGCCTTTTATCAATGAGCACACCCTACATATTTGACATATTCAGCAGGATAAATCTGGGTTCCCTGGAAGCTTCATCCAGAGGAATTTTGCAGTCCAAGGCTATTATTCATCTTATAGGTATGGTACTTGCCCACTGGTGCAATGTAGTATTTCAAGGGTTTTAAATGATCTATGGCCAGGTACAAAGATGAACACCTATAGCCCAGCAACTTGGGAGGCTGAGGCAGTAGGATTGAAGGTTCCAATACTGAGATGCTCTCTCAAATTAAAAAAGAAAAAGTGTTCAGGATGCATCTCAGTAGTAAAATGCCTCAAGTTCAATCCCCAGTACCAACATACACACACACACACACACACACACACACACACACACTCACACACACAGTCCAGCAGCCATGTGTGTACCAAATGATTGCCATCAGATTTACATAACCCAAGGAAGCCAACACTGACCACAGCTTAGAATATTCCATGACCACAGTGTCCCTGCTGATGCTGCTACCATGAAAGTCTGCAAATCAAAATGAATTTATTTGTACCAAAAACCTGACAAAAATGGAGGGCAAGGGATCATGCAGGAGAAGGTCCTTAAGCTTGATAATTTGATCAAAGAAACTTTCAGGAGGACTCTGCCAAAACCACCACCTTATCCAAAAGAAATGCTTCCAAACCCCTGACTTTACAAACAAGATCATAAGATTTTATCTTTGGTTCTCAAAAGATTAATAAAACACAGAATGGGACCCACAAATTCCAAGGAACTCCAGGAGAGCCTTTCCTCTGCACTCCAGCTGAGACTATTATGGTTCATTCTCAAGCACATTTGAAATTGGTGGGCAAATGATACCAAAGGTAATTAAAAATTGTGATGGCTTTCATGTGAATGTTCCAGATGAACAGCTGTCAAATTGCTTCACTCTTAGAAGTGCATTTCAAGACAGGTGAAGTGGGCCATGCCTGAAATTCCAGCTTCCCAGAAGGCTGAGGCAGGAGGATTTCAAGATTCAGATGAGACTTGGCAATTTGTCAACCCTATTTAAAAATAAAACCAAAATGAGTCAGCATGTTGCTTAGTGGTAGAGTACTCCTGGTTCAATGCTCAGTACCGGGGGGAGGTAACTTTTTATGCTTCAGATTAGGTTTATTTGGGGGGTGGGGTGGGGCACAAACTAGGTATTGAACTCAGGGGGGTACTCGACCACTGAGCCCCATCCCCAGTCATATTTTGTATTTTTCTTTAGAGACAGGGTCTCACTGAGTTGCTTAGTAGTGCCTTGCTCTTGCTGAGGCTGGCTTTGAACCTTCAGCTCTGGAGTTTTAGGTTGGTTTTAACAAGGTCTCTGATTACTTGAAAAAAAGGAAAACTTAGTCATCTCTGATAAAAGTTGAAGTACTATTTCCTATGACATAACTTTCTGTACTAGCTTTCAAAATCTTTCATCACTCTAGCTAAATGACTTATCTTTTATAATGATCTAAGACCCTACTTTCACTAAGTGCTTTAAACCTTTTGAGATTTTTGACTAACTTCTCTAGGATGAAATTCTACATTGTCACTTGACCTTGAGCTAACATTGGGATACTACAGAGGGCACCAAAAATTCTCAAGTGATTTCTAGAAGAGAGATATTAACCCAATTAGCCTAATTTGATATGATGGGAAACCCTGTCAAATAAGACATAACTTTTTCAAGTTATATTTATTTGGCTGTTTATTAATATTTGCTTCAAAATTGCACTAAATTCATTTAAAAAAACTAACATATTGTCAGACATAGTACTGGACACTGTATTAAAACAATCAAATCACCTTGTTAATAGCTGGTTACAGCATATTACCAACAGATTTTTAACCATGGTTCTTCTAAGTGTTTATCATATGAATTACCTTTTGGATTTCTTTCCTACAAGTAACTACAATCAGATTCATGGAAAAAACAAACAAATAAACAACCTCTAACAAGTATACTTGAACACAGGTTTCGGATTTACAGGTTTATTTATTTTTGGTGCTATGGATCAAACCCAGGGCCTTGTACATGCTAGGCAAATGCTGTACCTTTTAAATTTTTTAATTTGAAATAGCATGTGATGGTTTACACTTGTTATCCCATCTACTTAGGAGGCAAAGTCCAGAAGATCTCAAATTCAAGGCCAGTCTCAGCAATTTAGAAAGAACCTGTCTCAAAATAAAATAATAATAATAATAATAATAATAATAATAATAATAATAATAATAATAAAAATAAAATAGGCTGGCAGTATAGCTCAGTGGTACAGTGCCCCTGGATTCAATCTTCGGTACCAAAACTACATAAATGAATAATTTAATTAGTTAATTGAAATGAAATGAAAAGGGCTGGGGATGTAGCTCGGTGGTACAGCTCCCCTGGTTCCATCCCCAGTGCCAAAGGAAAAGAAAATAATGTCAGTACCTACATTGTTTTAAAAAATTAAAAGGAGACTGTGGCAGGAGGATGGCAAGTTTGAAGCCAGCCTCAGCAACTTAGTGAGGAACTAAGCAATTCAGTGAGAACCTGTCTTTAAATTTAAAAAAAAAAAAAAAAAATAGAAAGGGCTGGGGATCTGGCTCAGTGATAGAGCACCAATGGGTTTGATCCCCAGTACAAAGAGACAAACTGAAGAAGTCTTTTCCTAACCTTGAAGATTGATTCCACCCTCCTTGTCCATGCCTTCTCTCTGAGTGGGCCTAGGTATTCTGTGTCGCGACCCCTCGCCAGCCAGGGAAACACGACACAGGATTCTTCTTTCAACAGTTTATTCAGGCCTTGAGTCATGTATCATCTTCTAGCACCCGCACCCGGCACACCCAAGCACAGCTTAATAAAGCCCCCCACATCCCAATCCCAAGCCACCACATGGATCTCTCTCATAGGGTGGTAAGGGATTGCACGCCAACTCTCCATAAAAGGAGTTGTTTATCACAGGCCACAGTGGAAGCCAGTGCCATCTTCTAATGGCGGCCACGGTCTATAAGAATGGCTTGCCACAGTTTCCCCTTTTATTTCATATAACAATGCAGGCGAAAGTAGAGGTCCTATCCCACTGTGCAGAAGTGGCTGCAATGTATGGTTCAGTCCTAAGGAGGCGCCTTCTCCAGACCTGATCCCATATCAGCTGACGCCTTTTTTCATAGGGCGGGACATGGACGTCAAACCCGCATGCAATAGGACATGCTTTCCTTGAGGTCCGTTGAGGGATCACTCAAGTGCAGTGCCTTGCCTCGCATCCTGCATCGTGATGACGGAGAGAAGTAGGATAACACAGGTAGCCTGGTAATAATGACAAAATTTAAGTTGGCAACACAATCCCTAAGCCCCAGAGGAAGGTAAAGAGTCTGTAGCCGAGAAGAAAGACCAGTCCTGAAACCCATCTGCGTGCAATGGTAACAAGACCTGCAGAGTGCAAGGGCTATTCAGCACTGGGAGAGAATAAAGGAAGAGGACATGCCAACCCCAGTGCAATGTGAAACTAACTTGGGGTGCAATGGCCCTGCCCAGAAATCACTGTTTAAGATGTGCAAGCCAGATTTGTGGAGAAATGCCATGTTCCAAGGCTGCAAGAGCCTGTACAATCATAGCCTTTTCTTGTGCATGGCGAGTTTTAAGGCGACAGAGAAGCCACAAACAAAGTATAACACCGAAGCAACACATTGCCCCAAAAATGCCCACTCCCACCCATTCCTTAAAGAAGGAAAAGTCAGAGGATAGCCAACTGGTGAATTGATCCAAAGTCACTGGTTCGACACGGGTACTATTCAAAACAGCAATCTGAGTTAGTTGAGACTGGATCAAGTTTTCTGCTTCCATGGACCAGTTTCCGGATAGATACTCCCCGATGATGCGGGAGGCATTTCTGGAATCATTAAATCTGACAGAGGTTATACATAAATGCGCACGTTGATTGACACAACCCAAATGTACTAGATCAAACAACTCCTCAACTTGAGCTTGAAACAGATCTATCCTTTGATTAGCAGCCAGAATCCCAGATAAAATGTGTTGATTAATTCTACTTTGAGATTCAAGTATGGTGGATGTTTGTTGAATAACCTGATTAATAGTGGCAGCAGTTTGTACCTGGCTGGCCATGGCTACTCCAGCTGTAACTGCTGCAGCAGCAGATACTGCCACAGCTGTCACTATAGCTGCCGTAATTCCAAAATCTCTATGGGCTCTAATCAGTTCAACAATAGGAAAAGACTCTGGATCTGCAGTAACCGGAATTGGGACAAAGGTTGGAACTTTCATAACCACTGCCGTAGTCCAGGAGCCATTCCAACACTCAGACAAATAGCAGGTAATATTAGAACAATTAAGCATCCCCTGTGATGTATCATTAGCCAAAATAAACAGGAACGGAGATTGGAGACAGACTGCTGCGGAGGGTAATGTAGCATTAGATAATTGTGAATTATTTGTAGAAATTTTAAGCCTCCTACCTCGCTCCGAGTCTTGGGTACTGCCAGAAACATTAAACAGCCAACTTTGGACTCCTCGTAATTGAGCCAAAGAGGAAATATCAGCTGTGGCTCCCTTCTCATTGGAAATCAACCATTGAAACCAAGACCAACCTGCTCCTATAGAGGAATTATTATTGGAAGAATTATACAAGTATCTTTTAAGAGAGGGGGAAAGGGAGAAACCTTTAGCGACCTGATGTTTCTCCCAAGAATGATCTTGGCAAGGTGTGAATGTTGGGGGGAAGCCACACTCAGGAGTGCAATAAGGAGAAGCCTTAAAATGAGTGGCATTAGAGGTCTGATTAGAAGGAGACAATGGAATTAACACCTGGGAAGTAATGGCCAGAGTGGTAATATTAAGCTCAGAAGTATTTGTCAAGTTTCCTGAGCCCTGGTTTTTCCCTGAGCTAATTTGTAGGAGCGCTGCAACCAAAACTCCCTGCGAGATCCGACTGTACTGCAATGGGTCCTCCCAGTTAGTCAAGTTCTTAAGTTTTAATGGATGCAATCACCCTTGGAAAAACTGAAGCAAAAAACTCCTGTGAGATTGATGCTGGAGAGATTGAAGGACCGATCTTGGTCCCCTCTAGGGGAAACACAAGGAGCAGACATCTCACATGAAGTAGAAAAAAGAGTGGGGAGAACACTAGAATTGCTATGAACCGGCATCGGCATTGGCCACGTTCGAGCTACCGCCCACCACTGCATTGATGTCCCCTGTACCGTCGATGTCAGCATTAGAACCAGGACACTCAGTAGAAGGATGGTCCTCATCATGAGATTGTTGTAGCACCTCCTGTTGTTGGTTGATTGATGTCGGGACTCTTCTTGTCAGGCGTTCTGGAACCCACACCGGCTCCGTTCAGTCCTGTGGGAAAACACAGATGGAACCTCGTGCCTATGCCAGCACGGGATCAGGCCCATACCATTGTCCAGAAAGTACATATTTCCACTTAACATGCCCAAAGTTCAGGGCAGAGGGCGAACAGTGCCTAGTCGCAGCAGAGCGCCCTTGGATGTCCAAATTCAAGAAATTAATAGTAAATAGAGCCAGGGAGAGGCGCTCTTTCGAGGTGTGGCCTAAGCCAATTCCCCCTTTTTGTTTTATTAACATCTCTTTTAGAGTCTTATGAGCACGCTCTACAATGCCCTGACCTTGTGGATTGTAAGGTAAACCATGGACAAGCTGGATACCCATCTGGCTGCAAAAGGAAGAAAATTGTCGTCCAGTATACGCTGGACCATTGTCCATTTTAATGGTCTGTGGTAAGCCCCATGCTGCCCAGGCTTCCAAGCAATGCGTGATAACATTTCCAGCCTTTTCACCAGACAAAGCAGAAGCATGGATAATGCCAGAACAAGTATCCACAGACACATGGACATACTTAAGCTTGCCAAAGTCAGGGATATGAGTGACATCCATTTGCCATATTGTTAAAGACCGCAAACCATGAGGATTTATGCCCACAGAAGGAGGATGATGCAAAATGATGCAATTAGGGCAATCCAAGACAATCTGGCGAGCATCAGCACGGGAGATAGTAAAGCGCTTTTGAAGTGCTCGTGCATTAACATGAAATTTACTGTGAAAGTTTCTAGCTTGGTCTAAGGAGGAAACGAGGAACATCCAAGAAGGACGAGTAGCAAGGTCAGCTTGGGCATTGCCAGCAGAAAGAGCACCCGGTAAACCTGTGTGAGCTCGAATATGCAAAGGGTATAAACAGGCGGAGCGATTCCAAATCAGTGTTTGAAGATGGAGAAAAAGGGAAGACATTACTCCTGATGTGTGTATGGGACCCACTGCTTCCAACACCTTTAAAGCTTGAACTACATAAATAGAATCTGAGATTAAGTTAAAAGGAAATGGACATTGTTCAAATACTTTTATGACAATTTGTAACTCCACCCATTGTGGATTGCCAGGAGCAAACTGATGTTGGATAGGAGGTTGATCATTTACCACATAGGCTCCAATACCAGTTTTGGATCCATCAGTGAAGATATTTGCAGCTCCTGGGATAGGCGTAGAAGAAGTGATTTTAGGAAAAATGACAGGATGTTCCTTAACAAATGTTATAAGAGGATGTGAAGGATAGTGATTATCTATCTCTCCTGGAAAAGAGCATCGCAATATAGCACAATTATCCAGGTTAGCACACAAAACTTGAATTTGTTGACACGTATAAGGGACGATCACAGACGTCGGAGGAAAACCAAAAAATTGTATACTTTGTTGTATCCCTAACATAGCTAAGGAAGCAACTGCATCAGGATAATACTCAAGGGATTTTCCAGGGGATATACGTGGATGTATCCACAATAAAGGACCATCTTGCCATAAAACTCCAGTGGATTGCCGTACAGTGGTGAGCACACATAATTGAAGAGGCTTATCCTCTTGAAGCCTGCAAAGGCTAGCATGTTGTGTAGCCTCCTCCACTTTCAGCAGCGCTGACCTTGCTTCCTCAGTAAGATGTCGAGGGGAAGAAAGGTCTGAATCACCTTTAAGAATTTCATACAAGGGTTTTAATTCAGCATTGGGAATATGTAAATAACCCCTAATCCAATTTATGTCACCCAATAATTTTTGGAAATCATTTAAGGTACACAAATTATCAGTCCTGAGAGTCACCTTTTGGGGTGTAATAGTTTTACAAGAGATACTAGCACCAAGATAATCAATAAAACCTCCTGTTTGTACTTTATCAGGTGAAATAAGCAAGCCCTTTGATTGTAATAAATGTACCAAATCAGTGTAAGCTGCCTTCAACGTATATTTGGTTTTGGCTGCCAGCAATATATCATCCATATAATGTATACAATTCAACAATGTATACTTTTGTCTGAGTGGAACAATGGTCGCTCCTACAAACATTTGACACATTGTAGGATTATTGGCCATGCCTTGAGGCAAAACCACCCATTCAAACCTTTGATCAGGTTCCTCATGATTACATGAAGGCAGAGTAAAAGCAAAACATTCGGAGTCCTGAGGATGCAATGGAATGGAAAAGAAACAATCTTTAATGTCTATACATATCACTGGCCAATTTTTTGGAATTGTTGAAAGCAAAGGCAAACCTCTCTGAATGGGTCCCATGAGCTGCATTTGAGCATTAATGGCCCGTAGATCATGTAACAACCGCCATTTTCCAGACTTCTTTTTAATAATAAATATGGGTGTATTCCATGGAGAAGTGGAGGGCTTTATATGTCCCAACTTTAATTGTTCTTGTACTAAAGCATAAGCTGCAGTCAATTTTTCAGAGGGGAGCAGCCACTGAGGAACCCACACTGGCTCCCCTGTTTTCCAGGTAATGGGCACCTGATCCTCAGCGGCCCCTAGGAAAAACCCAGCCCATGTCTATTAAGTTTTTGTTGAGGTTCTAAGTGATGTCTACGTCCCTGCAAATTTTTTCCTAATCCAAGACCTGGTCTATATCCCATGTCCTGCATTATCTTTTGGGCAACTGTTGAATATTCATTACTAAGTTGAAACCCCATGTCCTTCATAAGATCACGTCCCCATAGAGAGATTGGGAGATTGAGCACATATGGTTGAAAAGTGCCAGAACGTCCTTCAGAATCTTTCCATAATAAATGCCTGCAGCTGACTTGTGGAGCTTGAGTGTACCCCAAACCTCTTAGTGATTGATCTGAGAGCTGCACTGGCCACCCCTTTGACCAGTCCTTTAAAGCAATTATGCTACGATCTGCTCCAGTATCTAGTAATCCTAAAATTGATTTGCTTTCTATAGTTAACTTTAAAGTAGGACAATTCTTCATATCTAAGGACAAGTAAACGCAATTCCCTCCGGTGGTTCCAATCTCATCACTTGTCCTCAAAAAGGAATCAGCAGGAAAGTGGGTATGTAAATTGGGTAGAATTAGCAATTGGGCAATCCGGTCTCCTGGGGAAATGGACACAATGTCTTTTGGGGCCTCCACCATAACCTTCACTGTTCCTACCGTGTCTGGATTAATAATCCCAGGGAAAACATGAAGGCCTCGTAAGATAGAGGAAGCACGCCCAATCAGCAAGCCCACAGTGCCAGGTGGTAAAGGTCCTTTAAATTCAGTCTCCACCAGTTGGACTCCCATTTTAGGTGTTAATACGAGTCTGGCGGCGGAGCAGAGGTCCAGTCCCGCGGCACCTGCAGTGGCTCTCCGCGATTCTTGGGATGGCGCAGGGACGGCCATGACTCGGTTTCCACTGTCCCATTTTCCATTGCCCCATATATTTGCGGGCCCTGGGGTCGGGCCCCCCCCGGCCGTTTTTTGACATGTTTCTATCTTTTAAAGGTTGACCATGTATATCTCTGACGGACCTACACTCATTAGCCCAATGCTTTCCCTTTTTACATCTGGGGCATAAGCCCAGTTGACGGCTAACAGAGGTGGGCTCAATTTTGGATGTTCCCTTCTTGTTAGGACATTCTCGTTTAAAATGTCATCCTTGACCGCTCCCAAAACACTTTCCGGCAACAGGGCTGGATTTATGTGATAATTGAAGGACAGCAGCAGCAAGGCCTGCATTAGTTAACGGCCCACCTATTTCTCTATAGACTTTCATCCAGGCCTCTATGCCTTTGTTTTTATAAGGAGTAATAGCTGCTTTACATTCTTTAGTACATTGTTCAAAGACAAGTTGTTTAATCAAGGGCATTGCTCTATCAGGGTCACCAAAGATTTTTCCTGCAGCGTCCACCATCCTGGCAACAAAGTCTGAGAAAGGTTCTGTGGGGCCTTGTATAAATTTGTCAAATTGCCAGACACTTCTCCTCTATTTGGGAGTGATTTCCATGCACAGATACAAATGTTATTAATCTGTTCATATACCTCAGGGGGGTATCCTGTTTGTTGATTAGCAAACCTGCCTTGTCCCAAAAGCATATCCTTATCCCAGGCAGGGCGTCCCGCTGCATGATTTTGGGCAGCTTGCTCTACTGCACCCTCTAGCATAAATGCTCTCCAATCCAAGTATTTCCCTGGGGAAACACAAGCACGGACTAGACTAGCCCAATCTGAAGGAGTCATGCAAAATCTAGTAAGTCCCTCCACCTGAGTAAGGGTGAAAGCGGCATCTATGCCATAAGTGCGGACAGATTCTGCCAAGGTTTTAATTATCTTAAAGTCTAAAGGCTCATGATATCTTCCCCTGTTATTGTCCTGAAATACAGGGTATGCAAGTCCCATATCTGTATTAACTGTCTTCCAAACTTGCACATGAAAAGATCTCCTAGAACCTTGGCTCCCCCCCACATATGGGGGTGGGGCAACCGGCACCATATCTTCTTCTAGATATTCTACCTCCTCCTCCTCAGAGTTTTGTTGACCGATATTAGCTCCCTTACCCTTCTTACAGTAGGCCTGCGTGCCCTGTGTCTCCTTTTTCTTCTTTTTCATTTTTATCTTACGTAGTTGTTGTAGCAATATATCAAGGTCCTCAGAACTCTCTGAGTCACTTGTGTTCTCAGGCGTTTTTAATTCGGTCAAGTCTGGGTAGAGCCTTCTCCTATTTTTATTTTCAGGCTCTTTTGCCTTCTCACTACTCTTACTCTTAATACTCTCTGCCACTTCACTATGTGATCCTTCAGATTTTTCCTCATGTAGTTGCTCAAGAACAGCCTGACCCTCACTCACAGCCTCTTGGCATTTACTATCTGCTATACATCCTCTAACTAACTTCCAAAGTGGTATAACACCACCCTCTAAGGTGCCTTGCTCACGAGCAAAATCTAGATCTTTCCTAATTTGTCCCAGCTAGGAATCGTAAGAGTCCGTGAAAAGGCAAACCAAGGAGTCGCTATATCAGTTTCTCTCAAAAACATCTGCAAAGTGCTCTGCTTTACCTTAAGTCCTTTTGAACGTAGCAACCCATCTAGGGCCAACAAAATTGGGCTTGAAGAGGTAGTGCCCATAATGTTTTCAGAGCTATAGAGAAAGTGAAAGTACAAAAGCCCCGCTCTCTCTTTCTTTACAGAGGAGCGTCCTGCTATTAGCTTGCGGATTCCCACTTTACCTGGGAACTTACCGGTGCACCACCCTGACTGCTGAAAGTTCTGGATCCTGGGTTCGAGGCATATGTTCCCCGTACGGGCCACCAATTGTCGCGACCCATCGCCAGCCAGGGAAACACGACACAGGATTCTTCTTTCAACAGTTTTTCAGGCCTTGAGTCATGTATCATCTTCTAGCGCCCACGCCCGGCACACCCAAGCACAGCTTAATAAAGCCCCCCGCATCCCAATCCCAAGCCGCCACGTGGATCTCTCTCATAGGGTGGTAAGGGATTGCGCGCCAACTCTCCATAAAAGGAGTTGTTTATCACAGGCCACAGTGGAAGCCAGCGCCATCTTCTAATGGCGGCCACGGTCTATAAGAATGGCTTGCCACAATGCTGTACAGTAACTGGATACCTATGTGACTGTTGGCAGTTGGATATCTGGTGTCCATTCTGTTTTCTTCACGGGTGATGCTACTGTCTTCAAAAATCTGTTTTGTCTCTGGAATTTTTTAAAATTATTTTTTAAATAATTTTTATATGGCCAAGGTTTCCTTTACAATGATATTTTGGAGTTTTAGTTTTTCTTAATTTAGGGATTAAGGGCTTTTCTGTGTCACAGGCAGGAACAGGAGGGTCACATATGGGCAAAATTCAGTCCGTGGTGTGGAGTGCTTGGACAGAGGAATCCCTGACCCTCATTATCCCTGATTCTGTGCTCATGCATGAATATCTGACTATATCAGTTAATCTGGAGAAAGAAAATCCAATCAGGGTTACATGGGTGGAGATTGGGGAATGTGATCAGATACTGCTTTCTGATTGCATGCTAGTCAAAAGGTGGAGTTGGGGGCGTGGTCAGGGAGGTCAATAAAAGCTTCTTCAGAGCCAGAGGAGAAACACAAGAGTCCTGGAGCCCAGGAGTCCAACCCTGGCATGCTGAGGATCCCACCCTGGCCCATCTGCTCAGATCCTGTAAGTCAATCACCACTCTGAGCACTACCCCGTTCCCACCTCACCTGTGCAGAGGCGGGAACAATTTTGTATTTGATTTTTTCTTATGCACCAATTTAAGACTTAGATTTTCCCTGCCAGTGTGATTTTACCTTTATGATGAAAATTAGGATTTCCACTTTAGCTTATATTGCTTTCAATTTTCTTTCTTTCTCAACTTTTGTTTGAAAGATTCAACTCTGGGCACTCAACCACTTAGCCACATTCCCAGGCCTATTTTATATTTTATTTAGAGACAGGGTCACACTGAGTTGCTTAGCACCTACTCTTCTGAGGCTGGCCTTGAACCCACTGTGATGCTCCTATCATTTTCCCAGCTGCTAGAATTACAGGCATTTTCAAAAGGCCCAAATCTTCTTCTTCTTTTTTTTTTTTTTTTTTAGTTGAGAGGGACATAATACATTTATGAATGTATCTATGTATTAGGTGGTACTAGGAAATAAAGCCAGGGCCTTGTGTGTGTGAGGCAAGCACTCTACAAACTGAGCTATATCCTCTGCCCATCATTTATTTATTTTTATGTGCTGCTGAGAATCAAACCTAGGGCCTCACACTTGCTAGGTGACCACTTCACCACTGAGCTTCAGTCAAAGCCACTTTAATATTTCTTAACCAAGGAGAATGATTGAAATTCTATATCAATCTAATTGATTGGAATTCTATTTTTTGATGTTTAAGATATTTACTTTGTGTGCATTTAAAATGATACTTTATTGCAAGGTGTGATATTATGTGCCTGTAATCTGATCTACTTGGTAGGCTGAGGAGCAAGAGGATTGGTGTTCAAAGCCAGCCTCAGCAACAGTGAGGCCCTAAGCAACTCAGGGAGGCCCTGTATCTAACTAAAATACAAAATATGGCTGGAGATGTGGCTCAGTGCTTGAGTGCCCTGAGTTCAATAACCAAGTCCCCAAAATTATACCTTATGGCCGACATGGTTTTGTAATTTTATTGTTTGTTTAAACAAATTAAACAAATGCTTAAAACTATCTCATGCAACACTTCACACACTCTGTTCTGATCTATTTGTTCTCTTCAACTCCCCCTAAGGTGGCAGATTCTCACAAGGGTAACAGATATCCATGAGACCCTGTTGTAATTTACAAGTATTTATAACATGGGCACATGCTTTTACAATTGCTCATTTAATTTTTTAAAATTAAAACTAATGTCACCCATGTGAGGACACATCCTTTCCCAGCCATGGTAGTTGCTGAAATGGAGGAGCCTACTGCCTTAGGTCACATGACACTCCAATTCCACTTTTACAAGGACAAAATAATAATCGAAGGCTTTCTGCCATAAGGGTGAGGTGTGCTTTTAGACTCCCCAGTACCCCCTTCCCAGTGGTTGGCAAAGGATGGGATAGTGGCCTTTTCCCTGGACTATTTTCCAGGATCCTTCTTCTTTCAGACTCCCCAGGATGAACATCCAGTCCCCACCAGTGCTGCTGGAGCTGGCAGGCAGCAGCCTGCTGAGCAACTAGTCTAGGGCCATTCTGGATCTGGAGGACCTGCCCACAGAGCTCTTACCACCACTCTTTGTGGAGGCTTTCAACAGAGGACACACTGAGGTCCTGAAGAAAATGGTGCAGGCCTGGCCCTTCACCTGCCTGATCCTGGGGGCCCTGATGAGGAAGCCACAGCTCGACAAGATCCATGTGGCACTGGATGGGCTGGACATGCTGCTTGCCCAGCAGGATAGCCCCAGGTATGGGGGACCCAGGTGGCCTAGAAGGGAACACCAAAGGGGGTCCAAGAAACTGACCATGACTGATGGATCCAGGGAAAGTGTATGTTGAAGGGTGGACCAAGTGTTTCCTACTCTGCCAGCAAGGAGGTGTGGAGAGGCCTTGGCCATGCTGAGCCCCATCTGGGAGTGGCTTCTGGATGTGGAGGTGCTTGTGGCAGCTATGGTGACCCATGATGGATGCTGTATCTGCCCCTTCCTCAGCCTGTAGAAGTGGGGTGACACTATTCTTGATTGGAGGGGAAAGGTGTAGAGAAGAGTGAGACAGAAGGAAGAAGTGGAGCAGGGAGCAGCAGCTGAGAGGTGAAGGAAGGGACATCAGGGCTGAGACTCTGATTTCATCCCTGCAGGAGGTGGAAACTGCAGGTGCTGGATTTGTGGAATGTTCCCCAGAACTTCTGGAGGACGTGGTATGGAAGCATGGTTGATGCCTGTTCACCAGAGGCCATGAAGAAGAATCGAACATTAAACATGGTCCAGCAATGGCAGCTAAGCCACTTTTGAAGGTAGTCACTGACTTGTGCCTCACAGAAAGGCCCCTGGATGAATTCCAGGCCCAGTTGTTCCTGTGTGTCACACAGAGAAGGGACATGGTACACCTGTGTTGCAAGAGGCTGAAGATCTTTGAGAAACCCACTGACCACACCAGGAAGTTCCTGAGATTACTGCAGCTGGACTCTGTCCAGAAGGTGGAAGTGCACTGCACCTAGGCACCCTCCACCTTGGATGCTAGTGCTCCTTTCTTGGGTCTGAAGAGGAACCTGAGGAAGCTGCTTGTCTCCCAGGTCCGTGTGCCTTCCTACACCTCCCCAGAAGAACAGGAGTGGCTGATGGACCAGCTCACTTTGAATTTCCTCAGGATGGACTGCCTGCACCACCCTGAGGGCAGAGACTCAAGCTTGGAATAGACAACTCCACCTACTGAAAGAGAAGAGAAGAAAATGGAACTCTGAGAGTAATTTGTTGTTTGTTTGTATTGTTTTGTTTTTGTTTTCTTCTCTTCCATTTTATCCTCTTTATTTATCCTCTACCCCTCCACCTCTGGTCCTCACAACCCCAACATATGTGCAACCAAGAACTTTGTATGAAATAGAACTTTAAGAACTGAGTCACCAGAATAATATCATATACAGGAATTGCATAAGACCCCCTTTTATATTTCTCTCTCTCTCTGTTCTCTTTTTTCTTTTTCTTTTTCTTCCTCTCTCTCTTCCTCTTTCAACCTCCTAATTTTTACTTCTTGTAATTTTCTAAATACATATATGTGTTTGTTTTTATGCATTCTACTGTCCTCCCACGTACTTGTCTCCCATAAATTACCTCTTGTCTATTCTACTGCTACTAACACTCTTGATTAGAGTTCTCCTCCAAATTTCCAAAGTTTTATTAACCCAATTGCCCTCACATCTTTCCCCATTAACATATCATCAGTCACCTGACCCCCAGTTCTCTGTCAACCGCCAGAAAGTGTACATCTTCTATGAAATTACTGATTATATTTTAAATTATAATTGAATCCAACATTACTAGACATTGAGACTTACTATAAATGTCTTAATAGCAGTAATTTACACATAGATGATGTATTGTTGATATTGGGAACTGTCAACATTGTCCTTCCCCACAAAGGAGGGATCCTGGAATATACAAGAGCACTACAAATCTATAGGATAAAAGCAATAACACCAGTCACACAGAGCAGGAAAGAAATGCCAGCAACATGAAAAGACAAGGGAAGAATATACCAGAAACAATTGAAGACACACATCATTAGAAGCATTATCAGAAACAGCAGAAAAAAGTGACAGAGAAACATTTTAAGATTAACATTATTCAGATGTTTGGAATCTCAAAGAAGACATTGGATGGCAAATACAGACATTGAAAGATCACTTTGACAATGAGCTACATGAACAAATCCAAGAAGCAAAAGATCACCTCTTCAGGGAGATTGAGGTATAAAAAAGAAAGAAATCCTTGAAATGAAATAAATAATAAACCAAATTAAAAACACAAATGAGAGCATCACCAGCAGAGTAGACAACTTAGAAGATAGGACATCAGGACAGGAAGACAAAGTCTACCATCTTGAAAAGAATGTAGCAGCACAGCAAAAATGATAAGAAACCACATGCAGAACACCCAAGAAATATGGGATAGCATAAAAATACCAAATTTAAGGGTTATTGGGATAGAGGAAGGCACACAGGTCCAAACCAAAGGAATGACCAATCTGTTCAATGAAATAATGTCAGAAATCTTTTCAGAAATGAAGAATGAAATGGAAATCCAAATCCAAGAAGCCTACAGTGTTCCGAAAATGCAAAATCACAAAAAACCCACACCAAGACACATTATAATGAAAATGCCCAACATTCAGAAATAGGAGAGAATTTTAAAAGCCACAAGAAAAAGGAATCAGATTACATATAAGGGAAAACAAATTAGGATAATGGCAGATTTTAAACATATTCCCAGAAAGCTAGAAGATCCTGGAACAATATATTTCGAACACTGGAAGATAATGGGAGATAACTAAAATATTGTATCCAGCAAAACTAAGCTTCAGATTTGAACAGAAAGAAAAACTTCCATGATAAATAAAAGTTAAAATAATTTACACCTAGAAAGTCAGCACTACAAAACATCCTTTGCAAAATATTTCATGAAGAGGAATTGAAAAACAACCATGAAAAACAGCAGAGGGAGGTAGTACACTAAACAAAAAACTAATCAAAGAGGAAACCAAGTCAAGTTAAGTAACAAAAATAAACAAATATGGCTGTAAATGCAAACCATATCTCAATAGTAACCCTAAATGTTAATGGCTGAAACTCACCAATCAAAAGACATAGGATAGCAGATTAGATTTAAAAAAAAGATCCAAGAATATGCTGCCTACAGGATTCTCATTTGATAGGAAAACACATACACAGACTGAAGGTGGAAGTTTGGGAAAATCATACCACTCACATAGACTGAGGAAGTAAGCAGGGGTCTCCATACTCATATCAAATAAAGTAGACTTCAAGCTAAAGCTAATCAAAAGGGATAAAGATGGCCATTACATACTGTTCACGAAAACCATACACCAACATGACTTAACAATCATAAATATATATGCCACAAACAATGGTGCAAATATGTTCATCAAACAGCTCTTCTCAAGTTCAAAAGTCAAATTGACCTCCCAGCACAATAATCTTGGGTGTCTTTAACCCACCTCTCTCACCACTAGACATATCTTTCAAACAAAAGTTAAATAAAGAAATGATAGAGTTCAATAATACAATAATGTAGACTTAACTGACATATATAGAATATATCAACCAGCATCAAGCAGATACACTTTCTTCTCAGCAGCCCATGGATTTTTCTCAAAAATAGACCATATACTATGTCACAGGGCAACTTTTAGAAAATACAAAGGAGCAGAGGTACTTCCATGCATTTTATAAGATCATAATGGAATGAAATTGGAAATCAACAACAAACTAAACATTAAAAATTCTGTATCACATGGAGACTGAACAATGTGTTGCTGAATGAACAATGGGTTACAGAAGGCATCAAGGCAGACAATAAAAAATTCTTAGAGGTAAATGAGAACACAGACACAACATATCAAAATCTCTGGGACACTATGAAAGCAGTACTAAGAAAAATTCATTGCATTCAGTTCATTCCTTAAAAGAAGAAAAAGTCAACAAATAAATGACCTCACACTACACCTCAAAGCCCTAGAAAAAGAAGAACAAATCAGCAGCAAAAGCAGTAGAAGGCAACAAATAATTAAAATGAGAGCGGAAATCAATGAAAT
Source organism: Marmota monax (assembly GCF_021218885.2). Lineage (NCBI taxonomy): Eukaryota > Metazoa > Chordata > Mammalia > Rodentia > Sciuridae > Marmota > Marmota monax. The sequence goes on along the minus strand of NW_026692058.1, from coordinate 12,902 downwards.
AAAAAAAGAAACAATTGAAACAATTGACAAAACTAAAAGTTGGTTCTTTGAAAAATAAAATAAAATTGACAGACTCTTAGCCATGCTAACGAAGAGAAGGAGAGAGAGAACTCAAATTACCAGCATACGTGATGAAAAGGCAATATCACAACAGACCCTACAGAAATACAGAAGATAATTAGAAATTATTTGGAAAACTTATCCTCTAATAAAATAAAAGACAGTGAAGGCATTGATAAATTCCTTTAGTCATATGATCTGCCCAGATTGAGTCAGGAAGATATACACAACTGAAACAGACCAATATCCTGGGAAAAAATGGAAGAAGCCACCAAAAGAATACCAACCCAAGAAAAGCCAAGGAATGGATGTATACACAGCTGAGTTCTACAAGAACTTTAAAGAAGAACTAATACCAACACTCTTCAACGTATCTCAGGAAATAGAAAAAAAGGGAGAGTACTTCCAAACTCATTCTATGAGGCCAATATCATCCTGATTCCAAAACTGGACACAGACACTGCAAAGAAAGAAACCTTCAGACAAATATCTCTAATGAACATAGATGCAAAAATCCTTGATAAAATTCTGGCAAATCCAATATAAAAACATACCCAAAAGATTGTGCACCATGATCAATTGGGATTGATCCTAGGGATGTAAGGTTTTTTCATCATACAGAAATCGAATAAATGTAATTCATCATATGAATGGACTTACAGATAAGAATCATATGATCATCTTGATAGATGCAAAAATAGCATTTGACAAAAGACAGCAACCTTTATGTTCAAAACACTAGAAAAACTAGGGATAACTGGAACATATCTCAACATTATAAAGGCTATCTATGCCAAGCCTCAGGCCAATATCATTTTAAAGGGAGAAAAACTGAAAGCATTCCCTCTGAAATCTGGAAAAAATCAGGGATGCCCTCTCTGACCACTTCTATTCAACATAGTTCTTAAAACACTCGCCCAGATCAATTAGACAGAAGAAAGAAATTACAGGAATAAATATAGGAAAAGAAGAACTTAAACTAGCACCATTTGCTGATTATATAATTCTATACATAGAAGACCCCAAACACTCCACCAGAAAACTTCAAGAATTAGCAAATGAATTCAACAAAGTAGCAGGATATAAAATCAAAAACCCATAAATGAAAAGCATTTCTGTGTATCAGTGACAAATCCTCTTAGCAGGAAATGAGGGAAACTATTCAATTCATAATATTCTCAAAAAAAAAAAAATAAGATACTTGAGAATCAAGTAAACAAAAGATGTGAAAGAACTATACAATGAAAACCCTAAAGAGAAAAATAAAAAGAAGACCATAGAAGATGGAAAGATTACCTTGGTTGTTTATGAATAGGCAGAATTAAAATTATCAAAATGACTATATTACCAAAAGCGAGAAACAGGTTCAACACAATTCTCATCCAATTCCCAAAGGCATTCCTCATTGAAATAGAAAAATGCAATCATAAAATTCATGAAAAATAAGGAACCCAGAATAGCTAAAGCAATTCTAAGCAGGAAGAATGAAGCAGGTGGTATCCCTATACCAGACCTTAAACTATACTACAGAGCAATAGTAACAAAAACAGCATGGTATTGGCACCAAAACAGGCTGGTAGACAAATGGTACACAATAGAAGACATAGAGACTTACCCACAAAATTTCAATTATCTTATATTAGATAAAGGTGCCAAAAAATGCACTGGAGACAAGAGAGCATCTTCAACAAATTGCACTGGGAAAACTGGAAATCCATATGCAACAAAATGAAATTGAACCCCTATCTCTCACCATGCACAAAACTTAACTCAAATGGATCAAGGACCTAGGAATTAAACCAGAGACTCTGTCTAATAGAAGAAAAAGTAGGCCCTAATCTTCATCATGTGGGATGAGGCCCCAAATTCCTTAATAAGACACTTACAACACAAGAATTAAAAAGAAGAATCAGTAAATGGGATGGATTCAAACTAAAATTTTTATTCTCAGCAAAAGAAACAATCTGTAAGGTGAACAGAGAGCCTACATCCTGGGATCAAAATTTTACCCCTCACACATCAGATAGAGCACAAATCTCTAGGGTATATAAACACCTCAAGAAGCTAAGCACCAAAAAAAAAAAATAATCAATAAATGGGCCATGGATCTGAACTGACACTTCTCAGAAGAGGATATAAAATCAATCAACAAATATATGAAAACATGCTCATCACCTCTAGAAAGCAGAGAATTGCAAATCAAATCTACTCTAAGATATCATCTCACTCCAGTCAGAATGGAAGCTATTATGAAGAAAAACAACAACAAGTGTTGGCGAGGATATGGGGGAAAAATGTACACTCATACATTGCTGGTAGTAATGCAAATTGGTGGAGCCAGTTGAGAAAGCAGTATAGAGATTCCTTGGAAAACTGGGAATGGAACAAACATTTGACCCAGCTATTCCTCCTCTTGCGCTTTACCCAAAGGACTTAAAAACAGCATATTACAGGCACACAGCCACATCAATATTTATAGCAGCACAATTGACAATAGCTAAATTGTGGAGCCAACTTAGATGTCCTTCGATCAATGAATGGATAAAAAAAGTGACATTTATACACAATGGAATATTACTCAGAATTTAAAAAGAACAAAATCATGGCATTTGCAGGTAAATGGATGGCTTTGGAGAAGATAATGCTAAGTGAAGTCAGCCAATCCCCAATAGACAAATGATGAAAGTTTTCTCTGATATAAGAGGAGTGACTCATAGTTAGGTAGAAAGGGAGAGCTTGGGAGGATAAGATTAATTCTAGATAGGGAAGAGGGGTGGGAGGGAAAGGGAGCAGGAAGGGGAATAGCAAGGATCATGGAATGTGATGGACATCATTATACAAAGTACATATATGAAGACTTGAAATGGGTATCAACATAGCTTATTTACAAACAGAGATATGAAAAAACGTTGTTTATATGTGTATTAAGAATTCTAATGCAAAAAATATAGTACATGTATAATGGCATAAACTGACATGTACATACTTTATATCAAGAGATACAAAAAAATGCTCTATATATGTAATAAGAATTGAAATGCATTCCAGTTGTCATGTATTTTAAAAAAATAAAATCAATTTTAAAAAAAGAAATAGCTTCCCTAAATACATGAAAGTCTACTTTTGGATTCTATTTTATTCTGTTGATTTTCATGTCTCTTTCTGGGCAAATATCTCAAATTTTTAATCCTGTATGTCTACAGTGAATCTTAAGCAGTCTACATTCTCTAAAATTTCTTTGGCTCTTCCATATCTTTAACATTTTCATATAAATTTTAGAATCAACTTGTTAATTTCTGCATAAAAACATGCAGGGTTCTTCCAAAATCCTATATACTCAGCAATAAAAGAGAATAAAATCATGGCATTTGCAGATAAATGGATGGTGCTGGAGAAGATAATGCTCAGTGAAGTTAAGCAATCCCAAAGAAACAAATGCCAAATGTTCTCTCTGATATAAGGAGGCTAATTCATCGTGGGGTAGGGAGGGGAGAACAAGGGAGGCATAGACCAACTCTAGAGCAGAGGGTTGGCAGGGGAAGTGAGAGAAAATGGAGTTAGAAATCATGGTGGAATGAGATGGTCATCATTGTGCTAAATACATCTATGGAGACAAAAATTGGTATGAATATACTTTGTAAATGACCAGAGATGTGAACTATTATGCTCTATACGTGTAATATGAATTGTAATATATTCCACTGTCTAAAGTAAATAAAATAGAAAAAAAAATATGTGTTTTATAAGAGATCAATAAATGAGATTTTTTTTATGTCAGAAATGCAAAATAATACCTTTTTGTAATACATAAAAAATCTCAAAGTCTAAGAATTATTCCAAGTATAATATCATGTGGTATATGTTTTTTGTCATTTTACCCTTCTTACATACTAAATTTTCTGTTGTAAGGACCCAGTTCCCTTGGAACATTTCAGCAACCATTAATGGCAAAAGCACCTGCCACCCATAAGTTCAGAAAATGGAGATTTCCTGCAAGATGTAGATACTGTGAATGCATTGTCATATTCCAAGGTGTTAAATGCAAAGTGGTAAGATATTTTTGGAATCACAATTTTTAAGTTTGCTAAATACTTTTTTTGTTATGATCTTACTTATTTGGAGACGTGTGTGTGTGTGCATACACACAAATATATATATATATATATATATATATATATATATATATATATATATATATATATATATATAAATTTATTGTTTGTACTCCTGAGAACTAAATTCAGGGTCTTGCGCATGCCACACAACCACTCTACCCCTTCTTTTTTTTATTTTTTTATTGTTGGCTGTTCAAAACATTACATAGTTCTTGATATATCATATTTCACAATTTGATTCAAGTGGGTTATGAGCTCCCATTTTTACCCCATATACAGATTGCAGAATCACATCAGTTACACATCCATTGGTTTACATATTGCCATCCTAGTGTCTGTTGTGTTCTGCTGCCTTTCCTATCCTCTACTATCCCCCCTCCCCTCCCCTCTTCTCTCTCTGCCCCCTCTACTGACATTCATTTGTCCCCCTTGTATTATTTTTCCCTTTCCCCTCACTTCCTCTTGTATGTACTTTTGTATAACTCTGAGGGTCTCCTTCCATTTCCCATGCAATTTCCCTTCTTTCTCCCTTTCCCTCCCACCTCTCATCCCTGTTTAATGTTAATCTTCTTCTCATGCTCTTCTTCCTCATAGCAGCATAATTCACAATAGCAAGACTGTGGAACCAACCTAGATGCCCTTCAATAGATGAATGGATAAAAAATGTGTCATTTATACACAATGGAGTATTACTCTGCATTAAAAAATGACAAAATCATAGAATTTGCAGGGAAATGGATGACATTAGAGCAGATTATGCTAAGTGAAGCTAGCCAATCCCTAAAAAACAAATGCCAAATGTCTTCTTTGATATAAGGAGAGTATCTAAGAACAGAGTAGGGAGGAAGAGCATGAGAAGAAGATTTACATTAAACAGGGATGAGAGGTGGGAGGGAAAGGGAGAGAGAAGGGAAATTGCATGGAAATTGAAGGATATCCTCAGGGTTATACAAAATTACATACAAGTGGAAGTGAGGGGAAAGGTAAAAATAGGGGAGAAATGAATTACAGTAGATGGGGTAGGGAGAGAAGAGGGGAGGGGAGGGGGGGGGAGGGGGGATAGTAGAGGATAAGAAAGGCAGCAGAATACAACAGACACTAGTATGGCAATATGTAAATCAGTGGATGTGTAACCGATGTGATTCTGCAATCTATATATGGGGCAAAAATGGGAGTTCATAACTCACTTGAATCAAAGTGTGAAATATGATATATTAAGAACTATGTAATGTTTTGAACAACCAACAATAAAAATTAAAAAAAAATAAAAAAATAAAAATATATGTTAATACTAATAAAAAAATAAAGTGAACAATTCAGTGGCACTTAAAAAACAGGTTAAATTTTTATTCTAAACCTATCATCAAATAAAAAGAGAAAAAATATTTTATATTTCATATAAATATTGCTCCCCCAATTATTCTAAGATTTTATAATGATGTACTTTGATGTGAATATATTTCCATCCAGTATTCTGGCCACTCCATGAGCTCTGTCAGTTGTGAGCACTTTAGTTCTTGGAACTTTTCTCAATTTTTATTGCCCATTTCCCCACCCAACCTCTGTCTTTGTAATTTGCACTTGAAGCTATTGTTTGGAGATATGTGTGTGTTTGTGTGTGTGTGTGTGTGTGTGTGCACATACACAACACACATATAAATATTTATAAATTTGTTTTTTGTAATCCTGGGAATTAAAATTCAGGGTCTTGCACTTGCTTGGCAAGCATACATGTTCTCTACTTCCCTTATCTTTCCTTTATTGTTCTTTTATTATTCAAAACCTTTCTAAGACATTTCCTTGTCTTTTTCTTGTTGACTAATGCAAATTACTCCATTTGTGAGATCATGTTTTAATTTTCAAGAAGTCTGATTTTCTATTCCTTTGATAACATTTTTAAAAGATTATATTATGCTTTTTATTGTGGATATTCATCAATTTTTCTTGTTAAGGGTTCTTTTCTCTATTTAGCCTCTGACCTCTGCAGAAATACAATGTCACCCTCATATATAACATTAAGTTTTTTATAGCAACATAAAATTTAAAAAATAGGTGAAGTAATTTTAATATATCATTTAACATTTTGAATATCTAGTGTTTTAAATTATGAGGTATTTTGTTTATTTATTTATTTGTGTTGCAGCTCTTCTTCTTTGAAATCTGGTATCTATTTTTCATTTAGAGCACATCTCAATTTAGATCAGTTGCATTTCCAGTACTCTTTCACCATATCTGACTGGTTGCCAGAATATTGACAGCATTGTTTTAGACCTTCAATTTGTTCTTTTTCTACCTGTTTTGATTTTTGTCTTTCATGGTGTCTAGTTATGTTAAAGTTTGGACTTGAAATCACTTTGGAAGCACTTGAACACATCAAGGCTTTTTAAAAACTTTGAACTTTACTATAAAGTGGTCTAGGTGGACTGTTTATTATATGCCTAACTATATGTCTCTAGTTCCCTGTTCTGGCACTGGAGTGATCCTTCCAGGAAGACATTATTTTTTAATTGTAGATGAAAACAATACCTTTAGTTTATTTATTTATTTTTATGTGGTGTTGAGGATCAAATCTAGTGCGTCACACATACCAGATGAGTGCACTACCACTGAGCCACAACCCCAGTTCCCCAGGAAAGGGGTTGCTTTCAGTGTGCATATACCCAACAAATCCCCATTGGAAGACAGTTACCTCTCTGTGCCTTATGTTTGGCATTGCCTCAATTCAGAGAGCCTCTGTATCACATTGCTCAGAGAAAAAATTTCCAGAGTTTTAGGAAAGAGATTGCTCTAGTACATGGAGTAGAGACAGGATTCTATAGAGAGCTAAGCTTTCTCAGCTAGCCTACCTGCAACCTAACCCAAGATCAACCTAACCTAAACCTGGTAGTGATTGTCCATGTCCCTTTAGGATTCTGAAAATCATGTTGAGTGACAAAGGGTCAACTCTCTTGTAAATGCTGCATCAGAACTTGTTCATCTGCTCTTCTACTTGTGAATTTAGTTGCTTTTTGTTTTCTCTATTTTCCTAGTCCTTATGAGCCTACAGTATCTTAGTGGGGTTGCAGAAGGGAAAGAAATTAAGTATAAATTGCTGGATCTACAATGTTAGCCCAGGAAAGCATTGATAACTCTTTAATCACATTTTACAGACATCTCAACTGAGAAATGGGGGTTGATACCTTTGAATGACTGGAAGTCTCATAATGTGTCATCCTTAATCTTGTTTAGTCAGTCAGGGAGAGGAGATGAATAGGATCCAATATAATAAACTTGCATTCTGTTGAGAAATTTTGTATGTCTAAGACTTTCATTTGGGAAAGTGTGCTCAGTTCTTGCAATAGTGTCAGAGAATATCCTTTATTTGACTCATTGACCTAAAGCTCTAAGAGGTAAATTGACTTAATTCAGATATCCGAGTGGTGAAGATAGGAACTGATCACAGGGCAACACCCTAAATTGCCACAGATATTATAGGACATCAGGTAGCTAAATGTTCACTGAATTTTCTATTGTAGATCAGTAGAAATATTGAAATTCTTATGGCAGTGGATATTTGTTGTAAGAACTTTTTCTTTTGATCTATTCATGGCAAATCAGCCTGCTTTAAAGATTCATGAGATGTTAACAGTATGGTTTTGTAGGTCATATTATCTTGTGCTGATCTTCATTCATGCCCAAGTAAAATCTGGGCCCTGTAGCACTTTCATATTTTTACCTCTTACTCATAAAATCCATGCCTTTTCTGATTCATTTTATTGATTTTGTGCACTATCCTATGTTTTTTCCAGTAAAATAGCTGAAGGTCATGCTATTTGGGGGGCAGATGTGAGTATAATGTGTTTAGAATAAAGATGAAGACTTTTAAAATCCTATCATGAAGCTTAAAGTTTAAAATTCATTTAAAGTTTAGAATTTCACTCATTATCTATTAATTTGTTACTATCATAAATAAAATTTATAGTCAAGATTTTGATTTGCTTTCTAAGTCAATTCTTTACCAAACACATATATTTTATGGGAAGGGATGAAGCTCAGTACTAGAGTGCTTGCCTATCAAGCTTGAGTTCCTATGTACAATCTCCAGTACTGAAAAAGAAATAAATAAATACAGATTGTCTTTAGATTTTGTTAATCTAAAGGGACATACTAAATTATCTGAGTAACTCTCACTTACAGTTGACTATAAGAAAAAAAAAACAGTTGATTTTTTCAAACTATTTATTATTTGGTTGTAGCAGGATGCAATACCTTTTTTTATTTATTAATTTTTATGTGCTGCTGAGGATGAATCCCAGATCCAGGCATGTGCTAGGCAAGTGCTCTAGCTCTGAGCCACAACCGCAGCCCAATGGTATTTTTAATATAATTTTATTTCTTTAGCTACCAGAACCATTGGTTTTATTCCAATGGTACCAGGAATTTATGGAGCTTGCAAATGCCATTCAACAGATTAACCAAGAACAGGACACAAAAAGGGACAACTATGAAGACAACACATATCCAAATATGTGTATGGAAATCAACCAAATTCTTCTCAAAACCAAGGACCTTCTAAGACAATTGCCACCATCCAGTTTTAACACTCTACAATACCTTGTCGTCCATCTTAAGTGGTAAGAATTTTTATACCGTCTTAACCATTTTTAATTGTACAGGGCAATAGTATTCAGTACATTTATATTGTTGTGGTATAATTTTCAAAATGATTTTTAGGATGTTTTTATTATGTGTTGGGAAAGGGAGACACTGAATATATGTTCATGCAGCAAACATGGTTCTCTCAGATGCCTCCTGTGTGCCAGGCTCTGGCTGGGGAAACTAGGATGAAAACACAGGGTTTCTACTATTTGTGGGCTCATCATCTTGGGGAACAGACCTGTATATAACCACAGTATATCATCATCCTTTTTCTTTTAGCTGTTCACAGCTTGCAGACATGCATAGAAAGTTTTGGGGGTAGGGATAGAGCAGAAGAGGCAAAAGCCCTTGATTTGGTAGAGAATGTGCAGAACAGCATACTAGGCAGAGGGTAACAGACATGGAGACACAAGAAATCATTTTGCATTTGGAAAATTTGATTTCATTAGGATAAAATATAGCAAGCAGTAGCAGGAACTGTGCTACCCTTCCTAGAAGCCTGATAAGAAAATCTTACCTACCTGGCAGATGAGTTGACCATATTGTTTCTGTACTCACTAAAGAACTTGGCATCAGGAATTTTACATATTCAGATTTGCCTGCTAGACCTTTCTGACAGCAATTCAGATCTCCTTTTTAACATTTTGTTTAAATTTATTTTGGGGGCACTGGAGTTTTGGCTCAGAGGTAGAGCATGTGCAAAGCCCTGGGTTCGAAGCTCAGCACTAGATAAAAATAAATAAATAAAATAAAAATTTTAAAAAGTATATATTTTTTAGTTTGAATTAGTTATACATGACAGTAGAATGTTTTTAATCCATTGTACACAAATGGAGCAGAAATTTTCATTTCTCTGTACATGATGTAGAGTCACATCTCATGTGCCATCTTACATGTACCTAGGGTAATGATGTTTGTCTCATTCCACAATCTTTCCTACCACATACCCCTCCTCTTCCTTCCCTCCCCTGTGGCCAATAAATATTCCTCCAGCACCAAACACCCAATTATGGATCAGCATTTATTTATCAGAGAGAATATTTGGCTTTTGGTTTTGGGGGATTGGATTATTTCATGGTATTCACCAACTCCATCCATTTACCTGTAAATACCATTATCTTATTCTCTTGTAATTCTGAGTAAGAGTTCATGGTGTATATATACCAAAGTTTTTTTTATCTATTCATCCGTTGAAGGCCTCAAATTATTCCATAAAATAGAAAAGGAGGAAACCCTTCCAAACTCATTCTGTGAAGCTAGTATCACCCTAATACCCAAACCAGCCAGAGACACATCAAGGAAAGAAAATTTAAGATCCATACCTCCAATGAACATAGATGCAAAAATTCTCAATAAAATTCTGGCAAATAACATATAAAAACATATAAAACAAACAATTCACCATGATCAAGTTGTGTATTCCAGGGTTGCAAGGTTGGTTCGATGTACAGAAATCAATAAATTTAATTCAACACACCAATAAACTTAAAAAAAGAAGAATCCTATGATAATATCAATTGGTGCAGAGAAATCATTTGACAAAACACAGCATCTTTTCATGTTCAAAACCTTAGAAAAAATATGGGTAGTAGGAACATACCTCAACTTAGTAAAAGCTCTCTATGCTAAACCTAAGGCTAATATCATTCTAAATGAAGAAAACTTGGAAGCATTCCATCTAAAAATTGTTCAACATAATCCTTGTCTCTCTGGCCAGAGCAATTAGATGAAAGAAATTCAAAGGAATATGAATAGGAAAAGAAGAACTCAAACTATCATTCTTTGCCAATGATATACTTTTATAGTTGGAGGTTCCAAAAAACTCCATGAGAAAACTTCTAGAATAATAAATGAATTTGGCAAAGTAGCAGGATATAAAATCAATACCCATAAATCAAATGCATTCCTATGCATCATTGATGAATTCTCTGAAAGACAAATAGCAAAACTACCAAATTCTCTCTCTCTCTCTCTCTCTCTCTCTCTATATATATATATATATATATATATATATATATATATATGGTGGTATATATATCACAGCTTCTTTACCCATACATAAGGCTAGTATCATCCTGATAGATAAACAAGCCAGAGACAGATTTCCTTGGATAGTCATAGAAATAACAAGCTGAGAGTGTTTGAAGTAAAACCAGAACATTGATGCTGGCCATAGAATAGAGAGATGTTCATGAGAAAGAGTCATCTAGGCTAGAAAACTAACTGTGGTGGCTGGGAGTGTGGCTAGTTGTAGAACACTTGCCTAGCACATATTAGACACTGGGTTTGATATTCAGTACTGCATAAAAATAAATAAACAAAATAAAGGTATGTGTCCATCTCTAGGTAAAAATTATTTTTTTTAAAAGAAAACTAACTGGGCAGTGAGAGAGAAATTGACAGTGTTGTTTCAGTTTCCAGTATAAGAAATGGGGAGTGTATCCCACATACAAAGATGGAGCAATTTTTAGGGGTATTTTTCTTCCTTCTGCTACTAAGAGTTCGGTAGTTCCTTCTACTTACATGCATTTTATCCTAATACAGAACTCTGAAACTCAGTTTGGTGTGTGGCAAGTATCATAATGAAACAAAGAATTCTTTCCCTAGACCCACCAAACTTGACCCTTGACAAACCCTTTGTAGTCTTCTATAGCCTGAGTTTCTTGACCCTTCTCAAGTCATAGTAAATTACCATTAAGGACCTCTATTAGGCAAATCTCATACATTTTATGTGTACTTCTTTTCAGGGTTGTATACCATTCTAAAGAAAACCTGATGAACTCAAAAAACCTGAGGGTGATATTTGGACCCTGTCTCATGAGGCCCAGGCCTACAACCACTCCTGGTACCGTCTCCTCCTCCCATGCTGCATATGCCAATCAGGCCCTGTTGGTAGAGTTCCTCATTACCAATGCACAGATGATCTTCGATGGGTCCCTAGAACCACAAAATGTTCCATGTAGTACTTATGTTGTTGAACCTCAAGTGGGTAAAGCCCTCCTTCCAAACCTGTAATATCAACAGAACATTCCACAAAGTTACAATATTTTTCTACAAAGCAAGTGAGTTTTGACCATTATAAAATTGCATTAAATTTGTGATGTTTATGTTAACAAATTAATAGTTTTTGAACTGTTTGTTTTGAGATGTGTTTTGCTTTTAGTTTAAAACTTTTCTTGTATCAATAGGATATCCACACTGCAGATATTGAAATTGAAAATTTTGAATTGGCTACATCATTTGAGGAATCAGAATGCAAGCAAAATGCATTGGAAAAATGGGATGCATGACTAATTGGTGAGTGGTCATGTAACATACATGTTTGCATATTTCAAACCTTGCCAAGAAGTCGTGATTAAAAACCAAAGTGAGGGCTGGGCTTATAGCTCATTGGTAAAACACTTGCCTCAGCATGTGGGATGCCATGAGTTGGATCCTCAGAACCATATAAAAACAAATAAATATAAAAATATTGTGTCCATCTACATTTCTCATTCTTTAAAAAAAGGTAAATTAAGTTGAGGTTGGTTCAAATTTCAAGGTTTTATTAGTTAACTTTGCTAGCCATTGAGGAAGTTTAATGAATGTCATTTCAATGAATATCATGCTTTGTTTCTTTCTTGTGAAAGATATTTTGAAATTCATAAATTATTTCTGTTATCTTTCTGAAATTTGTTTTCACCTTTACTTCTTTGTCATCATTTAAAGTCAAAGGAGAAAAAAGCTGTACTTCTGAAACTCAAAAAAATAGACTCCTAAAGTTTTTTGATGTCCCTTTACCTGTGGCCTAACTTTAGCACATTAAGCACACATGTCTTCCATTTTCTTGGCTCCAGTCTTTTGTTCACTGTTTTTTTTTATCATTCCATTTCAGTGAATGGTTTCTGGTAAGGGGGTTGAAAACCTTCCATTCATTACTGCTTTAGTAGAGCTAAATCCAAATTTTTCAACATATAGCAATATATGTTAAATTTGACATATTAAATTAATGAAATATCAATGAGTGTAGCTTGAGAAAGTCTGAAAACAAAGACAGTCCACTACCTCTGCAAAGAAAAGCACTGAACCCACTGATTCCATTTATCTGAT
>NW_026692057.1:0-3183 GCF_021218885.2 Marmota monax | reverse complement strand
ATGTACTTGTTGATTGATTGTATGTCCTCCTCTGAGAAGTGTCTGTTCAGGTCCTTGGCCCATTTGTTGATTGGGTTGTTTGTTCTCTTATTGTCTAATTTTTGGAGTTCTTTGTATACTCTGGATATTAGGGCTCTATCTGAAGTGTGAGGAGTAAAGATTTGTTCCCATGATGTAGGCTCCCTATTTACCTCTCTTATTGTTTCTTTTTCTGAGAAAAAACTTTTTAGTTTGAGTAAGTCCCATTTGTTGATTCTAGTTATTAACTTGTGCTCAGAGTTATACAAAAGTACATACAAGAGGAAGTGAGGGGAAGGGGAAAAATAATATAAGGGGGACAAACGAATGTCAGTAGAGGGAGCAGAGAGAGAAGAGGGGAGGGGAGGGGAGGGGACAGGAGGGGGGATAGTAGAGGATAGGAAAGGCAGCAGAATACAACAGACACTAGTATGGCAATATTTAAATCAATGGATGTGTAACTGATGTGATTCTGCAATCTGTATATGGGGTAAAAATGGGAGCTCATAACCCACTTGAATCAAATTGTGAAATATGATATATCAAGAACTATGTAATGTTTTGAACAGCCAACAATAAAAAAATAAAAAAAAAGAATTGTTCTAATGAAAACTTTCATAGAAACAGCATAGCACTACATGGCATGTAGAAGGTACTCAAATGTTGGTGTGATACATACTTTCTTACAATTTCATAAAAATTTTTGTAGCTTCATATAAGAAATTACTTCAACTGGATCACACAAATCATAATGATAAATAAAAATTTTTAAAATAGCATGCCTTTTCTGGAGTAGGAGAAGGTGTTACTGTCTGATGAAGGATTAATATTCAAAATTTATAAGGAATTCACACAACTCAATAGCAGAAAAACAACAACAACAAACAAACAAAAAAGCAAAACTCAATTAAAAATGGGCTAAAAATTTGAATGAACATTTTTCAAAAGAAGACACATAGATGACCAACTGGAATATGAAGAGAAACTTAACAGTATTCATCAGTGAAATGTAACTGAAACTACAATGAGATAATACTCCACAACAATTAAAGCAACAATTATAGATAAAATAGAATAAGTTCTGGCCAGGATGTGGAGAAAAGAGAACACTTATACAGTATTGGTGGGGATGTAACTGGTATGACCAAAAAACAAAACAGTATGGAGGCTCCTCAAAAAATGAAAAAAGAGCTGGGCACAGTGATGAGCAATTATGATTCTAGCTAGTTTGGAGGCTCAGGCAGGAAGATCCCAAGTGACTTGGGCAATTAATGAAACCTGTCTCAAAAGGGCTAGGAGCCAGATTTGGTGGCTCACACAAACAACCCCAGCCTTGAGGCTTTGAGACATGATAATTACAAGTCTGAGCAACTTAATGAGACCTCAGCAATTTAATGAGACCTGCCTCAAAATAAAAAATAAAAAAGGTTGGGCCAGGTGCGGTGGCACATGCCTGTAATTCCAGTGGCTTGAGAGGCTAAGGCAGGAGCCTCGAAAGTTCAATGCTAACCTCACCAACAAAGAGGCACTAAGCAACTCAGTGAGACCCTGTTTCTACATATAATACAAAATAGGGCTGGGGTTGTGGCTCAGTGGTCAAATACCCTTGAGTTCAATCCCTGATATTAAAAAAGGGGGGTTGGGATTAAGCGCAGTGGTAAAGTACTTCTGGGTTCAATTCTCATTACCATTAAAAAAATTAAAAATAGAACCATAATATTATCCAGCAATCCTATCCCTGGGTATTCATCCAAAGGAAATAAAATTAACATTTTGAAGAGATATCTGCAACTTCATATTCACCTCAGCATTATTTGCAATAGCCCAAATAGGGAAACTGCCTTAAGGGATGAAAGAAGAAAGAGAATGTGATGTGAGATACACACACACACACACACACACACACACACACACACACACACACACACACACATATATATATATATATATATATATATATATATATATATGCACACACAATGGGTACTATTCAGGCTTTAAAAAAAAAGGTGGGGGGGGAGAAATTTTCCCATATGCAACAATGTAGATAAACCTGGAGAATATTATGCCAAGTGAAATAACCCAGACACAGACAAATACTGCTTGATCTCACTTGTATACAATCTAAGAGTCAAATTCATTGAAGGAAATAAATTTATTTGGTACACCTATACAAATTCATCAATTCCACACTTTCTAGAAAGAACAATACAGATGCAGAAGACACAATAAAAACTAAAGCAAAAAATTCCTAGATTAATTCAACAAAAAACATCATAATGAAATTTTGAGAACACACACCACAGTCTGGAAAACCAAACCAAACACCCAAATTTCAGTAAGATTTAAAAAATCCTGCAAGGACATAGGAAATTAAAATCAGTTTATGAGCTGTGACCTTCTGAAAAAAAGGTAAAACTAAAAAGAAAGTGAAAGGAATCAGGGTTGGAGTAGAGAAAGGAAAATGAGATGGTACATAGTGGATTTTTAGGAAATGGAACTATTCTACCTGGCACTACAGGTAGTACTGGATGGTGGATACATTCTGCATGGTACTGTATGATGGATACATCTCATCACACTTGTTAAAAGGGTTGGGAATGTAGCTTTGTGAATGAAGTGCAATGAAGCATGAAGTTCAATCTCAGTCCTGCAATTATAAAAAAAAAAATGGAGAAAGCAACAAGGGAATATAGAACTCGGAAGGTGATGTGAACTGTGGCATCTATACTTAGTCAAAACTATGCCTTTCAGAAGAAAGTAAAAATGTTTCCAGGAGATGCATAAAACTATTACCTTTCTGAATAAGACAAAGAAATGTACAATAACATAAAAAATAAATACAAAGTTAGGTCTTAAAAATTAAGAAAAACTGAGGTTGTCTGTTATTTAAAAAGTACTGTGTATTTGAACAAAAAGACTTTTTTGCCATTTTTGAATATTATAAAAACACAGGGGAAAATAATAGCTGTGAGCAGTTTCTATAATCACATGTTTTATTATTTTATGGGCAGTTTTCTCAAGAAACTTGTGGCTCTTAGTGTATATACCACCGTGTTCACTGAAGCATTGCTTGCAATAGACAAGATACGGAAATAACCTAAGTTTCTCTCAACACATGAAGGGATTCTTTAAAAGGTGATATGGTGGTATATAGCCACAATG